>NC_081320.1:76371107-76675462 GCF_026419965.1 Kogia breviceps | reverse complement strand
CTTCCTCTAAAATAGAATCTCATTGAATAGTGTTTAGAATTTGTTGTCTAAACCTCACGCTCAAATTAACCTCATAGTAAACTTTACATAGCTCTTATTCCACACGTGGATTCAGTCATTTCCAAAACACAGCAACAGTAAAATTTTAGTGCTTTTTGTAGGGTATCTAATTAATGAAAGGTTTAAAATATCACTCTGGAGGGTGATGCAAGAGGGAGGAGATGTGGGAGCATGTGTGTATGTATAACCGATTTAGTTTGTTGTAGAGGGAAAACTAACACACTATTGTAAAACAATTATACTCCAATAAAGATGTTAAAAAATAAAATAAAATAAAATAAAATAAAATATCACTCTGGTTAGATATCTAAGTTATGGGGATGGTACCAGATCACTGTAGTCAATATCCTGGAGTCTGGAACAGGCACACCAGGATATCAGCAACTCGTGTAGAACATTATCTCAGCCAGGACTATTTATGTTTGGACATGCTGCTATTTATGAAGTAACACTATTAATGAGGGCTAATTCAATTTAGCTGTTCAAAACAATGGAACATTTATTTGTCTAAATAAATTCGAAGAAATACTGCCAAAGAAATAAGTGAAAGATTCAAGCTTGCTCATTTGCAATGGAGTGATTGTTGAAAATGATAATGGGAATGGCAGTTATAAAACTAAGTCCAATGAGAGAAGCTATGAAATTATGACTACAGGGGAAAAAAGTTTGTTAGGAACACTCACTTCTGGGGACAGTTTGGCTATGGAGGTGGAGTAAAATAATGGTGAGTCTGACTCTGGACACATTTAATAGGAAGCATAGTATACTCTACCACCCTCCCCTCCAAATGAAATGGTTGGCTCTATGGGGAGGATATAGTCCTGGAAAATATCATGGGAAGATACTATTTAAGACAGAGATCGGAGAAAGAGACTATGATCAAATCACTATCCTCATCTTTTTGTTTATTTCATGGGTAGACAGTAACATTCTTTCACCGTGTGCTTGCTATGAAATTTTGGAAAAGGCATATATGGTGATATGTCCAATCCAAAAGAACTATGATTCAATTCTTTTAGATAAAGGAGATGAGCAAAGAGGCAGCCTCTGTATATTTATGTGGATTAAATACCAAAGCTGTGGAAATAGTTGTAGGATGACTAAGCTAGCCAGTCTTGTATGATGTAATCATTCTATTGGGAGACATTTTCTTGAATCTTTGCTAATTGTACTAAACATTAAGAGAATTACCACAGTTCTCTTTGAAATACGTCTGTCCAAAGGAGAAGGAAGAGAAAGATTGTCCAAAGGAGAAGGAAGAGAAAGATCAAGTAGTTGGGACAAAAAGAAATGGTAATGGGTGATAAAGCTTAGGACAGACCATTTTTGCGTTAAAATATAGGGAGTACCAAAGTATATTTTAGACACCATGCATTAAAAATCAACTTGGGGGAAATAGTTTAAAGTTTTCCTAATTGAGAACAGATTCGGTTACAGAACAGGAAAAGTCTCTGAGTCTCATTAGTTCAATAAGAAAGTAAAGCATATGCTTCTAATAATGCAATATAAGATTAGCCATCATGCATATAATTGCGGGTATCATATGAAATTCACTTTCTTTAATTATGTGTATTCACTTCTCTTTAAGAATGAGAATTCTAAGCTTTTCCACACAAATGTATTTATACTTTCAAACCAATTAATGTAAAAATGATCCTCTAGTAGGGTTTAAAAATATTGAGAAAATCTTAACCTGAGTCAATGAGTGTCAAGAAACTGCTTTTAAACATGTGAAAACTTTTAGAATTTTTGTTTTTGAAAATGCTTATACTTTGGAATGAAATAATTCATCTAGCTAGACAGAAAGCATACCCCCACCCTCTACTAAATTTTGTTTTGAGCAACATTGGTTTATATTGTATATACTTTCCAGACTAAAACTATTAATCTTGTGCTACCATGAATTCACGTGTGTGCTGAAATAGCATTCTGTGAGAGCTAGTAGTTTTCTAGTTGTACCATGAAAAACACTGATTATGCATTACGAAGAATCAGCAATAAAAACAAATGGATAAACTGGTGTAAAATGAGTGCTATTATCTGATTCCTTTAAGAAAGCCAAAAAATGCTATTGGCTCTCAGCCATGTAATCCCTTAAAAACTGTACTCAGGACAATATGGCAACTCCTATAACTCAGTATAAAAATCTCCATAAATAAAAATCTCCATAAATAGAAACATAGGACTTTATGCTTCTTAGGCATAAATAGTTATAGAATGAGAAAGGGTGGGGAGACCTTTTAAGTGCAGATAGCAGGGCAAGGATGGACACCCTGTATCTCTTTTCTCTTCTCAGAATTCTTTCTTTAGTAAGAGAGATACGACCTATGCAGCTATGAAGAAAAAATGCACTGACTGATAAAACATTCAGCTTTGACAAGAGCAAGCTTTAGAACAAAAAGATGAGAACAAATATCTAAACAGACTTTAAAGACAACATTAAGCAAAGTGATTAAAGAAGTTTAAAATCTTGTTTTGCATTTGCTGGAGCACATTAAAAAATAAAATATTCCTCTCTCCCTTGTTCTTATATGCTTGTCTTCCAAGCAAAAGATAGGAGGACCAAAATGAGTAGTTAACTTGGATTGACCTTCAAACAGCTGCCCCATTAGACTTCAGAGGGTGTGCATCCTCATTGTTGCAATCAAGTGACTGTAGCTAGTGCTTCTGTGTGTGTTAAAGCTGAAGAAGCACTTGAAAGAGGTGACTAAGCCTTTTTGGGATCTGAATCAACAAAATGTGTGATGCTCTTACATGAATAATATTGTCATTTGAAATATAAACTTTATCTATTTCTCTGCCCTTTGAAAAAAGGTGAAGCTAGTCATCTTGATTTTGCTTCTCATTTATTGAAGCTCTGCCAATATTTCTGCAGAAGAAAAGAGATGCGTTGACAGTTCTCTATTACAAAATGCATAAATAAAAAGTTTTGGTGTCATGTAGAAGTTTAAATATTGAGAATATAATTATACAATTATGGTTTAAGGTTTTCACATTGATTATCTTTGGAGAGAGTCTGGGATAGAGAGGGTTAATGGGCACACTGAAATGGGCAGAGAAAATGCCACTGCAGGTGTTTGTTTTAACAGGGTGTTGATGGAAAGCCTGGGTGACCTAAGTAGGGAAATGAGCAAAAGAAAGAAAGTGTGGAAGGGGGCTAGTATAAAACACAAGTATGTGACCGTGTCACGCTCTAATTCCTAGAATTGTTTTGGCTTTTCTTGTTTGAGAATGCTGCTTTGCTAATTTCTGTATAAGCCCAATTCGTTTTTTTATGAGGAGAGGGCAATTAGAGTGGAGATTTAAGAAAAAGTGTTATTTAATTGCACATAGGAAGCTACAAATTCCTTATTTTCATTCGACAAACTTATCAGGTAAGATGAATTACTTCTCTAGGTTTTCTTTGTCTATATTCTTTAACTTTATATACTAGGAAATTTATAACATATACACATACAATAGCAGAGAGACTAGTGTAATGAACTATTTATCCAGCCTCCAAAATTATCAGCTTCCCTGCCAACTTCCTGGCTCCTCTCATCTCCCAGAGTATTTTCCAGCAAATCTCAGTCATTATGTCATATCAACTGTTATATTTCAAAATACATCTCTAAATAGTAAATACTCTTTTAAAATATATCTACAACCCCATTGTCATACTGAGAAGTGCTACATCATATTTATAGTACCATAAATAAATAATTTAATATAATAAAAAATCCAGTGTTCAGATTTTTTTATCTCTTTTTTTAATGATTTGTATAACTCAAATAATGGACTTGAAATAATGTCCATACATTACAATTGGTTAGTATGTTTCTCAAGCCCCTTTTAATCTGTAAGATTACTCTTTCTGTTTTACTTTCTCCTTGCTTTTTTTTCTTTTTTGGTTGTTGTCATAGCAACTGAGCTGTTTGTTTATAGGGTAGATTTTGCGGATTACATTCCTGAGGTATTGTTTACATGTTTCTCTGATCCCTATGTCTTCTGTAAACTGTTGGTTAGACCTGGAAACTTGATGAAATTTAAGTTTGATATTTTCAGTAAGACTACTTCCCAGATGTTACTGTTTACTTTCATAAAGATGTACAAAATCCTTATCCTGTCTAGTTGTTTCTTTCTGTATGTGTGATGTTAGCAGCCATTGAAGATCTTTATCTAGATCTGTTTCTTTCTTTATCTAGATCTCTGTTTCTTTCATTCCTTTTTATGAAAGATTTGGCTACCCTGAAATACAACTCATAAAGTCAAGGCAGAACAATTGCTAGACTCCATCCCTTTAGTTATCAGTTAGTATCATTATAAATTCATGGATTAAATCCATTTGATGCATCTTGACCCACAGTGCTACTATTCTTACTGATAGAAGATAGCCTTTGGACTTGAATAGCTTTTGGACTTGAACTGCAACATTGGCTCTTCCCTGGGTCTCCAGCCTCCTGGCATACCCTGTAAATTTTGGACTTGCCAGCCTCCATAGTTCTATAAGCCACATAAGCCAATTCCCTAAAATAAATCTCTCTTTCTGTTTCTCTGGAGAACCCTGACTTAGACAATTGTTAAACAAAATTTGTATTAATTCAGCAGAGTCTTCCTGAGTGTCTTTTGTTTCAGGCATTCCTTCAGGTGCTGAATATGCAACAGAGAAGAAAATAGACCATCTTTTATTGACCTCCTGGATCTTAAATTCTTCTGTTTTCACCAATTAATTACTTCCTTAAAATGCTTTGAGGCATCACTCTTTTACTATTTATGCTATTTGTTCAGCATTTTAGTTCCACATGGTAGACATATAATTATTATTTTGCACAGTCAATATGTGTTTAGGATCACTCAATTTATTTGCTTACTCTTTCTACTCCATATAAGACCATTCTTCTGAGATAGCTTTCCTTTTCTGGAAATACAGCTTCTAAAAGTTCCTTCAGTAAGAATCTGTTGGTGGTAAATTATCTGACCTTTATTTAATCTGAAAATATCTTTATTTTGTCCTCATTCTCTAAGGTTTTGATATGTGTATAACTTTAGGTTAAGAATGTTTTCTTTTGGAATGAAATAATGCCATTTGCAGCAACATGGATGCAACTAGAGATTATCATACTAAGTGAAGTAAGTCAGAAAGGAAAGACAAATACCATATGGTATCATTTATATGTGGAATCTAAAATATGACACAGATGAACCTATCTATGAAACAGAAACAGGATCATGAACATAGAGAGCAGACTAGTGATTGCCAAGGGGGAGGGTGTTGGGGGAGGGATGGAGTAGGAGGTTGGAGTTAACAGATGTCAGCTTTTATATATGGAATGGATAAGCAGCAAGGTCCTACTGTATGGCACAGAGAACTATGTTCAATATCGTATGATAAACCATAATGGAAAATAATATATAAAAAAGAATGTATGTATATGTATAACTGAATTACTTTTCTGTACAGCAGTAATTAGCACAAGATTGTAAATCAGCTATACTTAAATAAAAAAGAATTTTTTTCTCAAAATATTTAAGCTTTATTTCCACTGCCTTTCAATTATTAAAAAACAGTCAGTTGTGTGTCTTTTCTCTGGCTAGTTTTAAGACCTTCTTTTTCTTTTTGGTGTTGCACTGTGATGTGTCCTAAAGTTAGATTTATTTATACCAATTGGTATAAATTTTTACATCATGGATCTGAGGGTTTATGTCTTTTAGTCTGGAAAACTATCAGCTTTATCATTTGGAATACTACTTCTATCCCTTCCTCTCTTCTCCTTCTGTATCTCTAATTATATCTATCCTATACCTCATCACTTTATTTTCTCTGTATCCTAATGTATATTGCATATATTTTATCTCTTTATCTCCCCATACTATATTTTGCAGACTTTTTTTTGGCCCAAGTGGGCCAAACCTTGAGGTTTTTCACATTTTAGAGGAAATATTCTGTCTCTCCATCTGTCTCCAAGTTTGCATGCTGTCCTTTTCATTGAGGTTGTTTTGTTTCTAGCTCATCCTATTTTTATTTCCTATATCTATTTCCATATCTATTCTGTGTGTGTGTGTGTGTGTGTGATTTCTTGTTAGATTTCCTACCATGGATAAGCTATACCTTTTTTCTACTCTCACAATGTCCTAGTGAGGTTTCACAATAAGTGTTAGACCCCAGTGTATCAACGTTCATATCCCCTCAGGTACTTACATTCTACACAGGAAACCACTGCTTTGGAGAATTCAGAGTCAGTAACAAGTTTTAAGTAAGCAAATGCCTTGATTTTACTGTATTAATAAATTATGAACATTATGAAAATTACACAGTAATTAAAATAGCATGAAATAAATCGTACAGATAAACATCTTCCTTCCCCAGTGAATCATCTTAAAAGTCTATTTAGATGTGCACACCTTGCTTTACACAATGGAAGTTCAAAACCAATTTTTAAGCAGGGGATATGTCATGATTAAATTGGTACTTCAATGAGATCATCTTGGGTGTGGCAAGGAAGAGGTTAGATTAGAGCAGTACTCAACTTTGGCTGTCCATTAGAGTTACATTGATAGCTTTAATTAAGTTTTGATACCTCAGATATTTAATTTAATTAATCTGGATTGGGGCCTAGGCATCAGCATTTTTCTAAAACAACTCCCCCAGGTCATCCTATTTTCAAGCCATTGTTCAGAACTATGGAGCTAAGGCAATGTAAAAGGAGGGAAAGATTTAAATTTAAGAGAGAATTGTAAGACAGAATGTGTGATCTGATAACCAGTTGGGCATGTGATAGTGAAAAATGAAAGATAACTGAGAATTTTAGCTTAGATGACAACACATGCATGAGAAGCCAACTTTTGTGTTACTGTGTGTTAAAGTAAGTGCTAGCTATGTGTTAATTTAATCTTCACAGCTGTGGCAGAGGCTGGTTATCTGTTCACCATTTCTCTTTCCTTCTGTATGTAGAGCTGGACTACATTCCCCAGTCTTTTTTTTTTTTTTCTTTAATTAGGCCATGTGATTGAGTTTAACCTAAAGGAATGTGGGCATAAGTGATATATACCATTGCAGGTCTGTCCCATAACAACAAAACCTCCTAGGAAATTGTCTTCTTTCTCTTTTATTTTTTGTCTGCTAAATAAGGCTGATGCCCAGGGTGTGTTTATTATGTCATATCTTCCTTCTTTCTTGGGTCCCTTAATGAATGCATAGAGAAGAGAAGAGCATCACAACTTTTACTTACCAAGTCATTGAAATTGAGGTGAGATAAATTTTTGTTGCCTTAAGCCACTGAGATTTCTAGGTTTGTCTGTTACAGCAGCAAGGGTTACCTTAATAATTCTATAAGATAAGTGCTATTATTAGCCTTACTTTTCAGATAAATGTAGCAGAGAGAGTAGGTTTTCATGGAAAGACTTTGGGATGCCTGTATTTCATTCAAGTAAAGGTACTTACAAATATAGGTGTGAAACTTATGATAGTGGTCAATGTGATAAATACATTTGTGAGTCATCAGCATGCAGGTGATTGTTGAAGCTATAGAAGGGAAAGTGATCTCTTGAGACAAAGCAGAGAATAAATGAAGTGGACTAATGATAGAATTTTAGTACTAGTAATTTTTTTTTTTTTTGGTTTTTGTGGTACACGGACCCCTCACTGTTGTGGCCCCTCCCGCCGCGGAGCACAGGCTCCGGACGCGCATGCTCAGCGGCCATGGCCCACGGGCCCAGCCGCCCCGCGGCATGCGGGATCCTCCCGGACCGGGACACGAACCCGCGTCGGCTGCATCGGCAGGCGGACTCTCAACCACTGCGCCACCAGGGAAGCCCCGATATTTTTAAAAGAGGATCTATTGTGGGAGACCAAGAAAAAAGTTAGAGGTTAGAAAAAAATGAGATGGAGTATCATCAGGAAAATCAAGAGAAGATATACCTTTAAAATGAAAGGTCTGTCATAGTGACAAAAGATATATAGAGTTCAGTTAGCTAAAAACCAAAGAAAAGGCCAATTATTCAATTAAGTGGCGAATGCTGACCTTTATAAAAGCCCTTTCAGGAGGTTGGTCAGATTGGAAATTGGATTAAAATCATTTGACATGTGATTCGAAGAGAAAACTTGTGGGTGATACATGTAGTTTATCTTTTTAAGTCGTTTGGCAGTAAGGACAAAAGGTACCACGTATAATAAGCATTTTGATCCCTGGGTCAGCTGGACACCAGAAAAATGAGATTTGCGACAGTAGGGTATGTTTCAGACTAGTTTGTTTGCTTTGAGAAATTTCTGCATGTATGAGAAAATAAATGAATCACTTTTATTTACCGCAATAATATTTACATATAAATATTAAATGTAAATGGGACTAAGTCTGAAAAAGTTAGCACCTTGAAGGCAGGATGATATAAAATTAGGTAGACTGAAACAAAGTGACACTCTAAGAATCAAGTTTAGGGATTAAAAAAATATGGACAGCATCGTGTTGTAGGAAAGTAGGGAATAACTAAATATGTTATTTAGCCAGGAGAACAGGAAAGAAAGAAACTTGGAGATGAATCAGACATGGTGATGACTTGCTAATATAGTATTGATATTATACAAATCTGATTCATATTTAATTAACAAGGGTTAAAAATCTATGCTTCTTTTCGTACTTTACTTGTCTCAGGCAGGAATGCTGTATTTATATTGAGAATGTAAAGAAATATTAAGAAAAAGTGTTGTCCCTTTGTCTTGGACCAAGGACTTTTATTTTTCTTTGCTGACAGTAGTCAGAGATCAAACTTAGCCAGATCAAATTTTCCCAGTGGCTGAGAAGAGGAAAAGCTAAGCAGGTCACTTTCTAGTAGTGGAATTGGAAGTATGTGGTAGGAAAAGATGAAGCCAAGGATATCTTCAAGCAGGTATGTGTGTTGAGTATGGATTATCTGGTGTCTTGAATTCGGTGTTCTTGAAATTATTTGTTGTTATCTTCTGCTCTTATTTTTTGTTGTTTCTCTTTTTCTTTCTAAGTACACATTTTTATGTGCATTTGGTACTGGGGATATGAACTCAGGATTATACTTCCCCTCCTAGATTAGGAGCAATTTGAGGGCAGGTTTATTTTTTAATCATAGTCTAGTTACATTGAAGCATAATCAGTGTACAATAAATAAAATTATTAGGCCTTCTAATAGTTCTCCACTGAATTGGTAATGAGGACAGGCAAGAACAAATTTTCCTGAGGAGCTGAGGCACAGGAATGCAGAATGGTGAAATTTGAAGTAATCTGAGCAAATCTGACACAACCTCCCTATATCTTCACTCTATAGTACTTGTATTTCAATTCAGTTCTAAGCTCACTTAAATAACTTTGAATGTATCCTGTTTCTATCGCAGAATTTACCAACATTAAAAGGAGGCATCAATCTCTTAAACTCATCAATCTTCTTAAATTCCCAGGACCTGGGAAAAGTTGTTTGAAAATAATTATTTGATTTTAATATATTGTTTGTAGGTTTCATTCATTCAACAGATATTTTTAAGCATCAAATATGTGCTCAGTTATATCAGGTTGTAGAATTACAGTGGTAAGCAAGGGCCTGATATGTGCTGTATCGAGGCTTATAGTCAAGTATAGATTAATCAAATGCTCATGCTGTTTGAAATGATATATAATTAAATGGAAATTAATGTTTCTAGGGGCCGTATAATGATGGAAGCTGATCTAGACCTGGCTTGTGTGTATTGAGGGGAGAAGGGGATGTACAGGGAAGGCTTCTCAGAGGAAGTGATGCCAGAGCTGAGGTCTGAAGCCTATTATTTGTTTATGTCATTGTTTTTCCATTATAATATTTTTTTTTTTACCATGAGAACATATGATCTACTTCACAATGAGGCCATTTGCTTTATGAAACCATTTTAAGTACACAGAGGGTGGTGAAAAGCAAGGGATGCCTGTTCCTTGTTGTTTCCTTGCATTGCAATAAGAACATTTTGTGCATTTGAACTGACTGGGTTTATATCCTATTGAAATGGACAGTACTGGTGCAGGCACACAGATAAGAGAAATAAGTGTAAATGACCATGAAATGCAAGGGGTTGTCTCGAGAAGAACGCTCTTATTTTATACTCTGAGATTGTAGCTTAGATGTGGCAGTGGAAGTAAGAGACACCTTTTATCTGGGGACTTCTCTGGAAGTGCCTGCTTGTTGTAGAAATTCACCTTTTCCACTAGTTGTAAGATGCTAGAAAAATTGTTCAACCACTTTTGGTCTGCTTTCTTATTCACAAAATTGGGTTAATAATTCAGTGTTTTCTGAGCACTCTTCTACACTTGAGCTGTGAAATACAATACACATTTTATTTATGATGGCCAGTGAATACTGCAGTATTTATTGAGTGGGAGCAGATATGGAGGGTACTAAACTCATGACAGATGTTTATTCATATAACATTATGTACATATTACTGGCTAAAATACAGCCTCAAAAATTGAAATTTATACATGAAATTGAAAAAAATATATAAGCCATGCATATGAGAAAGGTAGTAGGACATTAAAACATGGTGAAGATCATAGACTTTGGAATAAGTTAACAAGTGGTTAACTTGGGCAGACATTTTACATGTTTGAGCCTTAGTTTCCTTATCTCTCATAGGGGGATATTAATAACAGCGAATAATAGTACCTTCCTCATAGAGTAGTTGTGAGAATTAAATGAGGTGATTATTTTGATGTAGCAAGCTCTGGTTCATATTAGCCAATATTATGAGGGTTTTAAAATCTCTTTAAAATCTAAAGCTCAGTTTCTTGCATTGATGCAACAGGGAGTAGGTGGAGATGTGCCAGAGGGTACTAGGAGTCACAAAATAAATGTAAGATATCTTCCTGAAGTATATATTTTGTTGACATTTACATTTTAATATTTTTATATGGAACATAAAAACATTCTTTTGAAATTTTTAGATAAAGAGAAATGCTTCAAAGAAATATGCTACCCTTGGGGGGGTGGGGTTAGGATTCAGACTATAGCTCTGGAGCCTGGGAATGTGCATCCATTCATTTCTTTAGCCTGGGGTTGCTCAGTGGCAATGGTTAAGAATTACTCGTCATGGGCTTCCCTGGTGGCGCAGTGGTTGAGAATCCGCCTGCCGATGCAGGGGACACGGGTTCGTGCCCCGGTCCGGGAAGATCCCACATGCCGCTGAGCGGCTAGGCCCGTGAGCCGCGTCCGGAGCCTGTGCTCCGCAATGGGAGAGGCCACAACAGTGAGAGGCCCGCAAAAAAAAAAAAAAAAGAATTACTCGTCAAAAGACTTAGCTATTGTTGAAAGATGCAGAAGTAAAGGCACTTCTTCTTGTTCAACCACTAATTTCAGTAGATTAAAAATCAAGAGGATTATATGGATTTGTCTTTGCAAATCCTAAAGTAATTTTCTGGATTTGGGAATAATGTTGACATGTTTTAACTTCGCCCTTTACTGAGAAATGTTCCCAGCATCTTGCTCTTCTAAGTAATTGAACACACTGTCAACTCAGATTGCCTCTGTAAAAGGCAAACTAAGGTGTTTTCAGAGACACTAAAATATGATGTGCCTCACATTTATTTTGGTAAATATCTTGATTTCCTTACTTACTATGAGAAAAAGAATTTGGCAAATTTTCAATTCTAAAATACATAGTTCTTAGAGAATATACTGTATATTTTCTCCCAAATTTATAGAATTGCCAAAACCTAAATCTATGCTTCCTTATTAACATTTGGGTGTTATTTTAAAAGAAAACCTGGACTTAATTAAACATAGGCAGAAAGATTTTATATATGTATATATATATATATATATATATATATATATATATATACACACATATACATAGAATAGATTTTATGTCACCTTCCACTTGTGTAGCTTCTGTATTGGGAGCTTCATGTTTAACTTTTTTATTCTTTTAAGTGGAAATTGGGGGCCATTAATTGGAGGAGTTGTGAGTCTTGTCTTTGGGGTTTTACACATTCATTTCTCTTGTTTGGGAGGATCCCTTCCTTTATCTTTTGGGCTAATTCAAAGCCCACTTTGGCTATTGCTTCCCCTATGAAGCCTCTCAGACCATCCACCCACCAGAATTGATTATATCTTCATCTGTGCAATATTTTATACCCATAAAATACAGAGCAGTGATTTCCTTACATATCTGTGTTTCCTATGATTTGAGCTCCTTTGTTCAGATTCCACATCTTCTTAATCTTATGAATTCAGGCATGTGAGAAGTCTTCAAAGCCTGTCTATTAATTGAAATTGACTCAAAGAAGGGTTGTTAAACACTAGTAGCAGGTGGAGTTGAGAATATAGAAGATGTCCACAGAGGCCTTCTGGAGGTATTAAAAGAGCCACTTGTCTAACAAAAGTA
Source organism: Kogia breviceps (assembly GCF_026419965.1). NCBI lineage: Eukaryota > Metazoa > Chordata > Mammalia > Artiodactyla > Physeteridae > Kogia > Kogia breviceps. The sequence continues at coordinate 76,663,053 of NC_081320.1, read as the reverse complement.
CCTCTGAAGCAATAACAGGGCCTCAGATAGTAGAAAAGTCCAGAGTTATACCAGAATATATCTGTTCCTCTACAAAAACTATGTTGGAAAAGGATCAGTATCCAGGAGTACAGACGGGGCACCTTGGGGATGAATTAAGTCAGCTTTCATCAACCTTCAACTTGTGAACCTATAATATGGAAAGTAATTATGTTTATTACTCAAGTAAATTGTTAATCAAGTAATTTATTAATTAAGTAATCTATAAGCCCTACAAGCTATGAATCTATAATATGACAATTGATTACATATTCATTAATCAAGTGGTTTTCACTCAGGTCTGTGGTAGTTGCTCTGAGTAGATTGGGGATACAGAAGAATTATAGGCCTGTTCTCTGGCGTGGAATATTTAATTCAGTGAGGGGCAGGCAAAGCTAACATACCTGGAACTATAGGAGACAATATAAGCCAGTATAACAGGATGAAGAATGGGGTGTATCTTTTTGTTGGAAATCAATTAATACTCAAAAGCTGATGATATCAGGTGACAAGTGTGCTCAAGTTCTAAAAGAAAGATGCTATCTCCTTCACTGTCAAGCCTTGAGATGACGGCAGCCCCAGCTGACACTGCGAATTCAGTCTCCTGAGAAACCCTGAGCCCTGCTGTGCCCCGATTCCTGACCAAGAGAAGCCATGAGATAATCAGTTTCGGTTATTTTAAGCTGTTAAACGTGGGAGTAATTTGTTACTCATCCATAGATAATCAATACAGTGTCCTTTTAAAAAATAAAAACTCACACAAGGCCCTCAAAAAAATAAAAGAGAGATGCTAGACAAGTTTTCATAAGATTTGAAAAGATGCAGCAAAACTGGACTATGAACTTTAAACTCCCATCTTTTACTTGGAGCTGTAACAGAAATCTAGAGATTCCCCTGACAGGAGATTCTTTGCAGAGGTTTGTGACTCAATCACCTCACCTAGGGGACACAATCAAGTTGGGGGAGAGAATCTGTAATAAATATCAGCGGGAATCAAGAGAACGTCTCTGAGAGATTAGGGGTGTTTTCCAGAAGTGGAATGTGGCATACAAAAGTTCCCAGATGTTTGAACTATAATAAAAATATTTTGTGCCCTGGAAATGGATGGATTTATTATACCCTACGGAAGTGGACAGTTTGGGGAAAGGACAAATAGGAGAGAAATGACACATGCAAAGTCCATGAAATACAGGTTACTGTAGGGAGAAGGGAACATGATGCATTTTCTGGGAGAACATGACGTTGTCCCCTTTAGCTTTGTGGAGACAGCAGCTGATTCTGGAGTCTGGCTTGAAGTCAGGAACTGGGTGGAGCTTCTTCCTTCTGTAAGGCAAGAAGGGAGAGGTGTGCTTCCTGAGCCAAAAGGCCATACTCACAAAATCTGGTGGATAAGAGGGGGTGAATTTCCATGGGAGGGGTGTATGCTTAGGATAGTAGTGGTGTTGGACCTTGCCCAAAGTGTTGCATGCAGGGAGGTGACTTGCGCAGAAAGAGGATATGAGATAATACTGTTGAAGGCTGCAGTTGGATGGCTGCCAACAGACATTAGGCAGAGAGGACATAAGATATGTCAAGATTCCTAAAGGAAGTAACTCCAAAGAAGCCATAAAAGTGCCCCCCAAGAAAGAACCAGCTTGTGCACCACCACCACAGAAGACCCTAAATTACAACAACGCTCATCAAAGAAGATATTGATTGAATCATCTTCTTCCTGTCTCTGCCTTTGGATGCATGACAAGCTGCAGAATGATTGAGGAAGATGTGGGGCAGGGAGAGAAAAAGAAGAAACCTTCTAATATTTGAAGGTGACATGGAAAGCAGTATGATTTGCCCAAGATACTGCATAAGATCTAAGGAGGGAGAGCCAGAAGAGAGTGTTTGAAATCAGTGGCGGGTGTCTAGAGCCCTTTCTATATTTATCCTATTGAGTTGAGCCCATTCAAAAACATGCTTCTACACACTTAATTAAAATTTAGGTAGTATTAGAATGACATAAGAGCCACGGATGAAATTCCATATGGAAGAATGGTTAGGAAGGCCTCAGGGAGGGGCTGTGACTTTACCCAACTCCTAAAGTAATGACTGAGAAAGAGCAGAGACAATTTTATTAATATTTTTACATATAAATATTACTTCTCCACTTTTTTACACAAATGGTAGCATACTCTATATACAGTTTTATGTCTTGCTGTTCTACAGTTAATGTATCTTCAAGATGTTTTCATACCAGTATTTATCATTCTTTTATCATTCATTTTTATGCATACATCTTATTCTACTGTACTGAAATTTATTTAACCAATAAATTTTGATTGATGCTTAAATTGTTTCCAGTCTTTCTCTATCATTAGCAATGTTGCAGAGAATAATCTGTACAAGTTTAAGTGTAGAATAAATTTTTAGATGTGGAACTGCTGCATTTTAAAAAATAAATTTTGGCAGATTTCCCTTCATGAAGGTTGCATGGGATTTACACTTGCACCAGCAATGTGTGAAAGTGACTGTTCTGTATTCACTCACAAACACTGAATGTTGTTTTTTTTAAAAAAAATTTTATTGTAGTATAGTTGGTTTATAATATTATATTAGTTTCAAAAGTATAACATAGTCATTCAGTATTTTTATTTTATAATGACTTTAAATGGATTATAATCCCTGTGCTTTACAATATATTCTTGTTGCTTATCTATTTTATACATAGTATTTTTTGATGAAATAATATATTTATTGAAGAAGATAAAGCACCTCATTAGCTGGAAATGAATGATAATTTTGATTTACATTGTATTCATCCTGTGTTTTCATAAAACTAGTACATTTTGCTGACAGTTTCCTATACCCTTTATATATATATGAGCTGAAATCAGCTTATAAAAGAGATGATCAGTAAATCAATGCTCAATTTTAATTCAGGTTACATAAATAAAAGAAAGATGGCATAATATGCTATTGTGCTGGCTTAGTTAATGTTTCTCTTCAGAATTATAGGAATTATGATGATGTTAGCAGTGAAAACCTGTACACTTTTTTGAATCTAAGCAAAACTAATTCTATTTTGTTAGTTTTGTTTTGCACCAAACTGGCTCTCAGGTGATTGATTGGAGGAGGCTGGGGAGACCCACCTATTCCAACCACAGGGATCACCTTCTATCAGTCTATGGATGCTCCATCACAACTCTTCCTCCAAATACAATCAACATTATTGGTCCAGTCTGATTTTCTGCATTGTGTTTGGAGAGATTGTTTTTGTGCACTCCACCACTCAAGTGTGGCTTAGGACTCAGGACATACTTAGGTGACCATGACTCTTGTGTTATATTTCACAGTATTCAGATCTAGTCCTTCAGCCCCTCCTTCCTGTATCAGTTTGGCTCATAAGCACCTTGTAGATTTCACTTGCCTTGCTTGTCCCCCAGGACCCATGGTGAGTCATTTCAGTGTTTCAACATTTCTGTTACCTTGCTAATCTCTAATGTTGGATCACCCCATTATCTGCCCTCTCCACTGCTAGGTAACCAAGCTGTGTTTCAGAAAACCACGACAATTTTTGGAATGAGGTCTGTGCAGCATCACACTCTCTCCTCTCAGCTATGTCCTCAGTGTGTCTTACTCTCCTATTTATCTCTTACAGACTTTCTAGAATATTTCTGAGAGCAATTGCACCAAATCTTTCTCGCTATTTTTCAAACACTTGATTACTCAACCCCCCCAGCATAGATGACTTGCTCTACTTTGAGATCACATATGTCCCCTGTTTTAATGCATTAGCAGTCCCCTGTGGACTTTCTCACCAAGTCCAACTTCTTAGCTGCATATTCAAGACCCTTCATGCTTTGGCCTGAACATCCATGCTCTTGTGTGTGTATCTGAGGGTTTCCAGTTGTTTTTTTAAAAAATTGTGGTATAGATATTTTACAATGTTGTGTTAGTTTCTGCTGTACAGCGAAGTGGAGTTCCTTGTGCTGTACAGCAGGTTCTCATTAATTATCTATTTTATACATATTAGTGTATATTATACATAGTATTTTGTATCTTTTAATCCTATAGCCCTATCTTGCCTCTCCTGCCCTTCCTTTCTCCACTGGTAACCAATAGTTGGTTCTGTGTATCTGTGAGTCTGTTTCTATTTTGTTATATACATTCATTTGTTTTATTTTTTAGATTACACATATAAGTAATAACATAGAGTACTTGTCTTTGTTTTTTTTGTGTGTGTGTGGTACGCAGGCCTGTCACTGTCGTGGCCTCTCCCGTTGTGGAGCACAGGCTCCAGATGCGCAGCTCAGCAGCCATGGCTGACAGGCCCAGCTGCTCCTCGGCATGTGGGATCTTTCTAGACAGGGGCATGAACCCGTGTCCTCTGCATTGGCAGGCGGATTCTCAACCACTGTGCCACCAGGGAAGCCCTGAGTACTTGTCTTTGTCTGACTTACTTCACTAAGCAGCATACTCTCTAGGTCCATCCACATTGGTGTAAAATTTCGCTTTTTTATGGCTGAGTAATATTCCATTGTAATTATATATCACATCTTTTTTATCCTTTCATCTGTTCATGGACACTTAGGTTGCTTACATATCTTTGCTATTGTATATAAGGCTGCTATGAACATTGGCATGCACGTATATTTTCAAATTAGTGTTTTTGTTTTTTTTGGATACATACCCAGGAGTGGAATTGCTGGGTCATATGGTAGTTCTATTTTTAGTTTTTGGAGAAACCTCCCTACTGTTTTCCATAGTGCTGCATCAATTTACATTCCCACCAGCAGTGTATGAGGGTTTCCTGTTCTTCACGTCCCTACCAATGCTTGTTATTTGTGGTCTTTTTAAGGATAGTCATTCTGAAAGGTGTGAGGTGATATGTCATTGTGGTTTTGATTTGTATTTCCCTGATGATTAGTGATGTAGTATCTTTTCATATGCTTACTGGCCATTTGGATATCCTCCTTTGAGAACTGCGGTTGAGTTTTTAAAATCCATTTTCTATTTTTTTCTTTTATTGATTTGTAGGAATCCTTTATAATTCTGCACAGTAGTCCTTTGCAATATGTATGTACAGCAAATACCTTTACACATTCTGTGGCCTGCCATAAGAGTTATAATGAGTTATAATAATCTTTTGATATGCATTGTCTTCTAGAAGCTTTAAAATTATACCTTTCACATTTAGGTCTGCAATTCATCTAGGATTGATCTATTTTTGGGGTGTATAGTGTAAGGTAGGGAAGGATTTTTTTTTTATATGGATATCCAGTATACCTGGCTTCATTATTAAAGAGATTTTTATTTTTCCATCACATTAAAGGTGTTACCTTTTGTCATTAATTATGTGTTTGATCATATATTTGAGGGTCTACTCCTGGATCCTATTTCTGTTCTGCTACTTTGTCTATAATTACACTAAGACACTCTGTCTTAATTATTAGAGCTTTATAATAATTATTGATTTTTGGTAGTATAAATCTTCCGGTTTTATTGTTTTTCTTTAAGATTGTCTTGGCTATTTTTGGCCCTTTTCCATATTCATTTTTAAATCAATTTGTCAGATTCTACACACAGTGAAAGTAAGAAACCTATTGAGATGTTTTGGGGATCACATTGAAACTGTAAATAAACATGGGGAGAATTGACATGGTTATGACATTGAGTCTCTCAATTCATGAACATTATCTGTCCATTAATTAGGTCTACTTTAGTTTCTTTTGATATTTTGTTGTTTTCTATGCAGAGTTTCTGTATATCTCTTGTGAAATTGATACCTATATACTTGCTGTCTTTTAAGGCCAAAACATTTTAATGGCATTTGTTATAAATTTCATTTTGTATGTGTTTGCTGCTGTTTTTGGACTCCAATTTTTATCTTTCCAGCCCTATAAGGTGTGTAACACTGCCTGAATTCTCATTTTCTTAGCACTGCTTTCTCTTGGACTTCTTTGCCTCTCAATTTCTGAAGCTTAGCTATTGGTGGGGAAGAATGGGTCTGATTGTTGAGCTTACTTCTCTATGTTTACCTTCTCAGAGCTTGGTCCTTCAAGTCCAGACTGCATTAATAGCTCTGAAATCCAGCTGTTTTCTCAATAGTCCAAGAAAATATCAAATCTTTGTTCTAAAATGAGTAAAAACAGGCACAAGCAAATACTGAAATTAGTGAAATTAATGAAAAATTAAGATTAGAGAATTAATTCATTGTAAACTGTGAAATTAAATGTTAATTTATATTCATTTTTGTACCTACTCATAGTTGTTTTGCAGTCTCTGATAACTTTAATTACAGAGTATTTTATGTATTAACTAAAGTCATTTTTCCCGTATATTGAGTCTAAGTAAAAGGAAACCTTCAAACGAAACAAAACAAACTTTGCCCAGCTTCTCTTCTTAGCTACTGGTCCCTCTGTGGTTTTTCACCCTGTCCATTTGTGTCACTTATGAATTGATAAGTGCCTTGAGGGTAAAAAACAGCATAGAATTTAAGGCTCACCTAAATGATTTTTCCTTCTGTCAGGAATCTTGTCTTGGTACCTCTTCAATGATGTCAAACAGATTAAAAAAAAAATTTATCCATATGTTCTACTTGTTCTCAGTGAGAAGTGGAATGTCTGCTGATCTTTATTTCTTATTTTGCTGTTCACTTGAGTTTTCTCTTTTATTAGCCACTCAATTATGTTTTATTTTATCAGTTTTATTGTTTCTCTCAAAAAAATTAGTTCTAGATTTTTTAGTATTACTACTATTTTACTGATCCATTGAATGCAGTGTTTTCTTTATTAAATTCTTTCTTATGCTCTCCTTAGATTTATTATTTTTTGTTCAGTTTGTTTCATTTCTTGAGTTAGATGTATATATATGCCTGTATGTTTTAATTTATTTACAGTAATTCAATAAACATATTTCATTTACTTATAGGAAATTGCTATATATATATATATATGTAAACCTATAAATATTTTTCTAAGACTGAGATACAACTTATAGATATTAGTATGGTATATTCTTATAGCAATCTATAAAAATATACTGCAATTTCAGTTTCAATTTTCTCTTTGACATGTTCAAAGAGAGTGGTTATTTTTTTTTTCATTTTCAGATTGTATGAACTTTCTGTTTTTATTTTTATTTCTAACTTTATTGTATTATGCCCAGAGAATTTGGACTATTTCTGCTTTCTTGAATTCATTGAATTTTTTTGTGGCCTAATAGCTTCAGGAATTTTTCATGGATACTTGAAAGAAAACATAGTCTCTGTATCTTCATTTTCTGCTTTTAATATGCTTCTATTTCTTCCTTGAATATTCACTAGTTTTTGTGAATATTGATACTGTCTTTTATAATATATAGATATTTCTACTATTATAGTTTTATTGAGCATTGTAATCTTTACTCTTTTAAAACATTCTTCTTTTATCATCATATGTTATGATTTTTGCCATTTATTCAATCAGTGTGATACTTAGATCATAGTTTCTGACTTGTTTTTATAGTAAGAAAGTAATTTATCAATTCATTTAAAAATTTTCTAAATTAATGTTTCAGGTTTGATTTATGTTTATAGTGTATATTTGGTTTTGCTTTGTGATCAAATATGGAAAAATTTTTCTTTCAATAAATGAATACAATTTTTAAAATTCTTACTGAAATAACAAATATGTTTCATCTTAGTTTGTCATATTTTATTTTATATTTTTATAGCTTTAAAAAATATTTCATGGCTTGCTCTGCTTTTTCCACTTTATGTTTGTGCTCCTTCTGGTAATTAGAAAAGTCTATTTTTTGTGTGTTTGTCTCCTATAAAGCTATAATTTTATATGATGGTCTTAATTCTTTCTATAGACAATATTTAATAATTTTCTAATATGATTAATTATAAAATTAGTATGATTTTCTACTCTCCTGCATCTTCTCCACCTCCTAATTTTAACTATATGATATTTCTTAATATTTACTTTTGGTTTTATCAGGTAATCTTCTTCTATTATTGATTTTTCTGATTTAACTGTTTTTGACCTCCAACTGTGTTAAAAGTAAGTTAGCATCCTTACATTACCTGCCATCTTTATTTCACCTTCCTTCTGAACATTTTGCTTATATACTATTAAGAACTGTAATATCCTTTTCTGTCAGCAAAACTCCACAGTTGTTTTAGTCTTAGATCTACAGTTACATAGATGTAACTCACTGATATTTCTTCTGCCACTCTCTCCTGTCATCTTTTTTTGGCCTCTAGAAAATTCATCCAGACAGCTTCATAGGAACAATATTCTTCATGTTCTTGCTGTTATTAATATATTATCAAACTTAATTTTTAGCCTTTTGAATACAGACTTGTGTTGAAATACTAATGAGGAAACATGAATGACATGTTTGGTGGACACTTTTTCTTCTTTTGTTCCTGCCACTCTCTGCCTCTTGCTGTCTACCCGGTTATAGGGGCAGGGCTCTCAGAAGCCTTGTTTTTGCAAAGTGACTTTACTTCCCTTGGCAACGGGTGAATGGTCTTGAGTAAGCGCCAGACCCAAGTTCAGTCAGTCAGAGTCCCATCTATAGACATCTGGGGGAGAGAAGATGATAGAGATACAGATAGAGATAGAAACAGGGACAGGGGGAGAGAGAGAGAGAGAGAGAGAGAGAGTCTTTCTCTGGGTGGCTGGACCTGTAAATAAGGCTGTTGATACCCGGTTTATAGCTAGTAAACGGGAAAAGCAGAGATTAAAAAAAAATAATAAATGGGGCAGTAGTACAGAGAGATGCAGAGCTAAGTGAGGAGGAAGACTTTCTAGGTTTTCTATAGATTCTAGTTTATGCTTCCAGTTTGTTCCTGAGACCTGCCTGCTTCTCTTGTTTCCATGAAACATCTTTATAACCTTATAATAAATTCACCTATTTTACTGAAATAGATTTCTTTTATTTGCAACTCTAATAAGCCGCTCATACCCTGAATGTAATCAGAGATCACAGTCCACCCAGCTAAAAATAGTAAGAAAAACTAGATTAGATTACTCTTTCTTATCCTGCAGGATATTTTCAACTGTAGAGTCACCATGTGAATTCAAACAGACTCTTTATTAGCTAGCTCAGTTACCAGATTAGATCTGGTTTAAGTACCAGGAACTTATTGGCTGAGTCCAATAAGTTGCACTATAAGTTTGCACTATAATACAATAGTGCAAAATTAAAAGCAACTGAGAGGTTCAGTCATTTGTATTGGTAGTGGCTCATTAAGTCAGCCACATGAGCTGCAGGCAGGTACATCTGGACTCACACAGCTTGCTACTCTTTCCCTTCAATTCTGCTGTGGTTATCTATGCTTGCAGCCCAGCCATTGGCTGATCTTAAAAGCAGTCTGATCAAAAAGCACACCTCACCAGATAGAGCTATTTCTATAGCCCTCACAGTCTATAATCCAAGGCATAGCAGCAGGGTCGAAGTATCCCCAGGTAACTGAATATTCTCTTGGTACTTTGAAGAGCAACCTGAACTTCTTAAACTTCCCCAGAATTGTTGGGACATGGTGGAGGTGGCTGAGGGAGGAGCTGTAGCCTTAGAAATCATCCCAGTCAGGCATCTTGGTAATGTGTAGGCCTGTTCAAAATACATACCAAAATGTAAAGCTTAATTAGTTTTTAGCTTAGAACTTGGTTGAAAACTTCATTTAGTCTTTTTATTTCTTTCCCATTATTGAGACAACAGATATTTTATTAAACAGAAAATAAAGGAAAATGAAACAAAGAAAAAAGTCACTCAGAGTTCTACCAACCAAAGAAAAACACTGTTAATTCTAGCATTTTAGTATTTTTAGTATTCTAAATTTAGTATTTAGTAATTCTAGTATTTTTTCTTTCTAGATTTTGTTTTTAACTTTTCAATATATTCTTTCATTTGCTTGGCATAATGTTGTATATTTACAATTCCGAATCTCTTTTTGATCCATGAATTTTCTGTGTTATTATAAACTCAATGTAAATAATTTTAAGGGCTTCATAATATTCTGTGAGATGGATATCACATGGTTAATTAACCATCGCTTTGGGACATTAATATTTCTAATTTTGGGATTTTTTTTAATGTTCCAATAAATCTCTTTTGTATAAAATTTTTCCTATATGTAGAATTGTTTTGTATGTTAAATCTTCAGACATTTCTGCTCTGATTTTGAATATTTTATCTCTGGCAGTACGTCAGTCTCTCACCTTGGCCCAGCTTCCCTTTACATTTGCAGGGACTAGACCTGGGTCAGTGAACCGAAGGGGGCCCACAGCAGGTCTGGGAATGCTGAACTTGAACAGCTCATTTGAATGAATCTGAAATCCGGTTTGATCCCTTTGTTTTCACCTCACTGCATCCCAAAGATGAGAACGTGCCCAGATTTGGCTCTGCCAGCTGGCAAGGCATCCCCAAATAATAGGAGATTATTAGAATCCTGCCCTTTTCCAGCGAGCTTTTATCCACATTCATCTTTGGGTTGTGCCAGTTAGGTACAGTGGTTTTCTTTGTATGCACCCTGGCAGTCCCATCCACATAGATTTGGGAGGAAAATCTCACAGAATGTGAGATCCTTTTAGATAACAGGAGTTTTGTTAATTTTAACCCAAAGATACTTGTGATGGCAGTGGGGCTGTGAGTGTCAGCTGCAGGTAGGGGCTCAGCTATTAGGCTACCTGTGTGGAACTTTGCAGATACTCCCATTTCTTTCATGGCTACAGTCTTATTGAGGTCAGCAATTGATGTGAAACCAAAAAAGGGAATCAGAGACAGGGCTTCTAGAAGAGATGACATCATGAGTCCAGTCCTTGCTTTGGGCGCCTTTATATGGTTCTGCTTAATTCCTTTTTGCAGAACTGGGGGTGGTGGTGGGCACTGCCCCTTCTCTGTTAGCAACCTGAACACTTCTAGTATTAGTAATTGAAGAGATATTGATGGATCTTGGGAAGGGGTTGACTTCTTTCCCTCCGGTTATTGTCATCAGTGGGCAGGGGGACATATGCAGGTGGTCAGGTGATGTGTGGGTGCTGAAATTCCAGATAAGAAACAGTTGTGTTCGTCTCAGATAGCACCTCTCCCTCCATCCCTGGGCTGGGATACTGGATTATTTCTCTGCTATTGCTCAAAGAGAAATGCCAGTATATTCCAATGGTGTGTGTGTTTGTGTGTGTGTGTGTATAATTAATGAACTATTGCAACATAATGTTAGCTGCTTTTTTTGCCAGAGAGAATCTTATAGTATTTTATAAAATACTAGAATTTTAGAGCCAGAAGACACCGTAGATATCCATTAATCTATGGATTAACCACGATAATTCTTTTCTTTCATTTTTATTGAGATATAATTATCATAGAGCACTCTATAAGTTTAAGGTGTACAGCATAACGATGTGATTTATATATATCATGAAACGATTACTGCAAGTTTAGTCAATATCCATCATCTCATACAGATAGAAAATTAAAGAAATAGAAAAAAAAATTTTTTCCCATGATGAGAACACTTAGGATTTACCCTCTTAACAGTTTTCAGATATAGCATATAGCAGTGTTAATTATATTTATCATGTTGTATATTACATCCCTAGTACTTATTTACTTTAGAGGCATAAGTTTGTACCTTTTGATTGCCTTTATCCAATTCCCCTTCCCCCACCCCACTGCCTCTGGTAGGTACAGATCTGATCTCTTCCTCTATGAGTTTGTTTGTTTTTGAAGTATAATTGACATACAATACCATGTTAATTCCTCAGGAAAGAGATGCACAGCAGTTTTAGGGATTTTTCCAAAGCAGAAGAGGTATTGACTCAGCCCCATCTACAACCTGGGTATTCTGGCCTCAGCCAAATGGTCTTTTCATTACACAAAGCCTATTTTTGTAGTAAGAGAAAATTTTTTTTCTTTTTTAGAACAAAAATACTTTGCTGAGGCAGGAGAAAGAATAACACAAAAGATTCATTATTATTACTGTTACTATTTAGCATACTACTTTATACTTGTTATTTTAAAAAAACACTTTACTGATGTATAATTAGCTTTCAGAAAGCTTTACATAATGAATTTGGAGATGAGACTATACCTGTGAAACCATCACCACAATCTATGCCATAAACATATCCATCACCTTCAAAAGTTTCCTCCCCCCTCTTTATTTATTATTATTATTATTTTTGTAAGAACACTTGACAAAAGTTCTACACTCTTCAAAATTGTAAGTATTGTTAACTATGGGCACTTTTAGCTATAGTCTGTGTAGTAGATCTCTAAGACATTCATCTTGCATAACTAAAACTTTGTAACCTTTGACCTCCTGGCTTGCTCCTCCCCCTAGTCCTGGCAACCACTGTTCTATTCTCTGCTTCTATGAGTGTGGCTATTTCAGATCCCTTAGATAAGTGAGATCATGTAGTGTTTGACCGTCTGTGTCTGGCTTATTTCACTTAGCATAATGTCCTCCAGGTTCATCTATGCTGTTGCAAAGAGTATGATTTCTTTTATTGTTAGCCCTCTTTTTTGTGTGTATGCACATTTTTCTCTGTCCATTTATCTGTCAATGGACATTCGATTTGCCTCCATGTCTTGGCTATTCTGAATAATGCTGCAAACTAACATAGGAATGCAGATATCTCTTCAAGATCTTAATTTCAATTCCTTTGAATATATACCTAGAAATGAGATCTCTGGATCATATGGTAGTTCTCTTTTTAATTTTTTTGAGGAACCTCCGTACTATTTTCTATAGTGACTGCACCAATTTACATTCTCACCAACAGTATATGAGAGTCCCTTTTTCTTCATATTTTCACCAATACTTTTGTTTTGTTTTGTTGACAATACCCATCGTAACAATTGTGAGGTGGTACCTCATTATGGGTTTGACTTGCATTTCCCTGTGATTAGTGATATGAGTGATGGCGAGCACCTTTTCATATACCTGTTGGCCATCTGTATGTCTTCTTTGGAGACATGTCTGTTCAGCTCCTTTGCCCTTTTTTAGATTGGTTTAATTAATTAATTATTTTGCTATTGAGTTGTAAGAGTTCCTTGCAAATTTTGGATAATAATTCTTTATTAGACACATGACTTGCAAATATTTTCTCCCATTCCGTTGGTTACCTATTAATTTGTTGATTGTTTCCTTTGCTTTTCAGAAGCTTTTCACTTTGGTGTAATCCCCCTTGTCTATTTTTGCTTTTGTTGCTTGTGCTTTTGATGTTATATCCAAGAATTCATTGCCAAGGCTGATGTCAAGAAGCTTTTTCCCTATGTTTTCTTTCAGGAGTTTTATGGTTTCAAGGCTTATGTTTAAGTCTTTAATCCATTTTGAGGTGGTTGTTAATAGAGTTATCAGTGGAAAAACAATATATATAACATGATAGCTATGTCTTTGTTGAATGGATATATTGAGAATCTCTGTTTTGCATATATCATGTTTATTTGTTTTGTTGAATGAAAAGATGGATACAAAACAGGACTACAAAAGACTTGATGCATCCTCCTGAAAACAAGTAAATTATAATATTTTATCCTTAAGGTTTTTTATTCTTAATTTTCTATCATGTAATATTTTTCTTATTTGTTTATTTTCCTTTCACATATGTGGGGGTTGAAGAGTGATGAAAATGTTTTACATCCCTTTGGACTCCTCCTTTTCCGGAATTCTGCCAGATGTCCATTAATGAATACAGTGTAGAGCAGGAGTCAAGAGACTTGAGCTGTCTCTGTTGAGTTTGGGCAGGTAATTTCATCGTCTGGGGACTTTCTTCTACCCCTTAGGTATAAAATAAGTCATTGTACTAAAGATGCATGTAGTTCCTCATAACTCAAAAATTCTTTGTCTTTAGCTTTATAATAAATATATATTGCTATGAGAGCTTGGTACAGGGCACTTTGCCTGGGCTTTATAAACAGTTGTCTGATCAAACTTCTGTCATAAATGAATGATGGGAATCAATGAGCATTTATTTAACGAGCAGTTTATCCTCCTCCACTTCTCCCATCCTCTCAAAATGTACAGGTATATTTAAATGGGTGCACAGGAATCAGAAGAATTCAATATAGTGTTTTGTGATTAGAAACGGAATAGTCTAGAGCCTGACAGACTTGTGTTTGAGTCCAAATTCTTCTCCTCATTCATGTACATTACTTAATTCCTTTGAGGTTTGGTTTCCTTGTCTGTAAAACAGAGATGATTATATCCCTTCATTGGATCATTAAGAAAATTAAATGATATAGTGTGTAAAGTGCCTGGCATATAGTGAGTATCAATAAATCTCTATTGATTTTCTGCTCTTTGAATTTCAGATTTACCCTTTGAGTAACTACAGAAATCATGCTACACACAGGTGGCAGTTGCTGGCCGTCTCTGGTGTGCCTTAGCTTGGAGGTGCATTACTCTGATTTCTGCCTCCATTTCACATGTCCTTCTTTCCTGTGTGTCTGTGTCCTGATTTCCCTCTCATTATAAGGGTCACAGTCACTGAACGAGGGCCTGCCCTAGTCCAGTTTGACCTCATCCTAGCTTGATTACATCTGCAAAGGCCCTATTTCCAAATAAGATCACATTCACAGGTACTGGGTTTTACTTCTTCCTTTCCAATCTGCATTCATTTTGCTTCTTTTTCTTACCTTATGATAGTAAATAGAACCTTAAGTACAATGTATTAGAGAAGTGATGAGAGTGGTCTTTCTTGTATTTTTCCTGATATTTGGAAAGAGTCTGTTTTATCCCTATTAAGTTTATTAGCTCTAAGTTGTTTTGTTTTGTTTTGCGGTACGCGGGCCTCTCACTGTTGTGGCCTCTTCCCTTGAGGAGGACAGGCTCCGGACGCGCAGGCTCAGCGGCCATGGCTCACGGGCCCAGCCGCTCCGCGGCATGTGGAATCTTCCCGGACCGGGGCACGAACCCATGTCCCCTGCATCGGCAGGCGGGCTCTCAACCACTGCGCCACCAGGGAAGCCCTAGCTCTAAATTTTTGATAGACGTCCTTTATTTGGACTCAGAAAGTCGCCTTCTATTGCAATTTGCTGAGAGTTTTTTTTTTTTTTTAATCAGGAATGGTTGTTGGATTTTAGGAAATGCTTTTTCTTCATCTATTAAGATAATCATGTATTTTTTGGTTAAAATAATGAATTATATTGATTCTTAAAAAAAATTTATATTGATTCATATTTTGATTGTCAAACTAACCTTTCATCCCTGAGATAAATCCCATTTGGTAATGATATATTATCCTTTCTGTATATTGTTGTATGTTATTAAATTTTTATTTATTATAGAATATTTGCACTAGTATTCATGAGGGATATTGGTCATTAGTTTTCTTTTCTTGTAATGACTTTGTTATGTTTTGGTATCAGACTAACAGTGGCCTCATAGAATGAGGTGGAATGGATTCCCTCTTCTTCAATTTTATGGAAGGGTGTTTATAGAATTGATATTATTTCTTCCTTAAAAATATGGTAGAAATAACCATTGAAGTCATCTGGGCTTGGAGTTTATTTTGTTGAAAGGTATTAGCTACAAATTTGGTTTCTTTAATAGGTATAGTAGAGTACTCAGGATATCTGTTTCTTCTTGTGTGAGATTTAGTAGTTTGTGTGTTTCAAGGCATAAAGTTTTTCATATTTGTTCTTTAATATCTGTAGAATCTATAGTGTTGTTACTTCTTTCATTCGATGCTGTTAATTTGTCTTTTTTTGCCCCAGTTTGTTTGACTAGAGGTTTACCAATTTAATCTCGAAGAACCAGTTTTTGGTTCAGTTTCATTTTTCTATTTTTTCCCTTTTTTTCTATTTCATTAATTTTTACTTTGATATTTATTATTGCTTTCTTTCTAGTTACTTTGAGTTTAATTACTTTGAGTTCTTGTTTTTCTCGATGCTTAAGGTGGAACTTTAAGTCATTGATTTGACTCCATTCCATCTTTTCTAAAATAGGTGTTTAGTGCCATGATTTCCTACTAATCAATGTACCACAAATTTTGAGATGTTGATATGTTGTGTTTTCATTTTGATCCAATTTAAAATACTTTCTAATATCCTCTTTGATTTCTGTTTTGATCCATAGGATATTCAGAAATGTGTTTTTTAGTTTCCAGCTAGCTTGGGATTTTCTTAAGCTCTTTATCAATCTATTATTGATTCCTAATTTAATTACATTTAATTACATTGTGATTAAAACAACATACTTTTTATGACTTGGATCCTCTTCCAGTTATTGAGACTTATTTTGTGGCCCAGAATATCGTCTATATAGGTAAAAGTTCAGTGTGCACTTGAATGTGTATCCTACTGTTGTTTGGTGAAGTATTCAGTAAATGTTAGTTAGTTAGGTCAAGTTGGCTAATGGTGTTATTCAAATCTTTAAAATCTTCACTTATTTTGTGTCTATTTGTTGTATAAATTATTGGAAGAGGGGTTGAAATATCCAACTGTAATTGTGGGATTTTCTGTTTCTCCTGGAAGTTCAATCAGTTTTTGCTTCATATCTCTTTCTCTCTTTCTCCTCTCTACTTAAATCTCTGAATGTATGCTATATAGCTGTAATAACTGTTTTAATGTCCTTGTTTTCTAATTTCGACATATGTATCAATTTTGAGTCATTTTTGATTTATTACATTAAAAAATTTATTTTCCTTGTTTTTTTGGTCTGGTAATTTGTTACTGGATTCCATCTGTTGTAAATGCTATGTTGTTTGGTGTTTATAGAAATAATTTTTTTTTAATTCAGAAAAAATACTTTTTTATTACTATAAATATTCTTGTATTTTGTTGTGGAATACATTTAAGTTATTTAGAAGGGTTTGGTTTCTTCAGATCTTGCATTTACCTATGATTTGTTAGGTGTAACTATAGCAGTGCTCAGTCTAAGGAGAATTGCTCCACTAATAATACAAGACCCCTCTTTGTAGTCTACCCAAAACTCAGTGAATCATGAGGGTTTTCATTTTGGCTGGTGGGAACAGACACTATACCTGGCCTTGTGTGAGTATTGGGCATTATCACCTCTAATCCTTTTGTGTGACTCTGCTCAGCTTCAGGAAGTTTCCTCACATACACTTGCTGATTATTACTCAGCTGAACACTGAGGGGTCCCTTTGCAAGCTTAGGAATTCTTTCTCTGTATATCCTTCTTCTCTTTGGTGCACTGTCCTAAGAACCTTCTTCACAGACTTTTACCTCTATCTCCTCAAGTTACAAGGTACACTCTGCTCTGCTTAGATTCCCTCTACCTGCACCATGATTTGAAACTTTCTTAAGGAAGTAAACTAGAGCAATTATAGATATCACCTTACTTGTTTTCTGTCTTTCAATGATCACTGTCCTTTATTGCCTGATATCCCATGTCATGAAAACAATTTTAAAAATATTTTGTCATTTTTCTTGTTTCAGGCTGGTGTGTACATCTGGCCAGAAGCAGAAATTTTCAGTTGTCTTGAAATCTTAGTTAAATACTGTATGGATTTTTTTTTCAACTTCTCTATGCTTATATCAAATCTCCCAAAGAAGACAGTTAACTCCTCTAGGACAGGGGATTCATCTTAAACTTGGGCATGTTCCCTGTAACACTGTGTAGTTTGCTGTAAATTTTAAAAGTTACTGGTACAAGGGTAATGACTGCATAGGAATTATTTGCAGCAATCTTTCTGTCCTTGTCTGTCACACAATATTTAATAATGTCATCTTGAGTTTATTGTTATCTGTGCTCCTCTGAAGGAAGAGGAGGGCTGAGTCAGTCTGGTTTTGAGTGAAAGTAGGAGTTACAGGGCCTGAGACCCTGGGTTGTAAATGAAATTTACAACCGGGTAGAAAAGTTAAAGACCAAATGTTAAGTGAAAGTCAGGTAAAGGAAATACAGAGGAGCCCAGTGACTGGGATTCCAGGGAGGAGCCAAGAGTATGGAATCTGGGAACAAGGATAAAGGGAGGAAAAAGCAGTCCTGCAAATATCCTGAGGTATGTGCTGGATGATATCCATTTGAACGTTTAAAAAAAATCACCTGGCATAGAAATGGTAAAAAGGTGAGTGAATCTGGCATAAAGAGACAGAAGTTTGATGGAAAACTCACTTGATGCACATTAACTCTAACTGGTTCCTCTCCCAATTCTGTTAGTGTGGCTCTAATCGCTACATTAGCTTTATAAACCCTGCCATCCTGCTTATTCAGAGAGGTTTCCTGGATTTGTTGCTTTATAACTAAGATATTTGTAAACATAATAAACACTCCCACAAAACATCCGTCTCAAAATTGGTTCACTTTCTTCATAAAGGAGCCAGAAATTCTGATATGATCACAATAAAAAGATCATGCTGTTTGTTATACTAAGGGCATTTCATTACCTTAGCAAGTGTTTTAAATGAATAATAAATTTAAAACCCAAATAGAGTATTATAAGGTAATATCTCAAAACATTTCAGAATTATTTGCTCTTTGTTCAGATACTATAGCTTCTAGGTAGAGCAGTGTCTGATAGGCCTTACTCAATATAACCATAAATTTCTGTGGTTTCTACCCACCCATCAGATTCCATAAAAGCCAGATAAAAATTCCTGAAGATCATTTAAAATAATAACAGAGCTATGTCCTGGCACTATGATGAAGGCCATGCAATATATTATCACATTTAATACTTGAAATAATGCTATGAAGTAGGTATTATTATTATTTCCATTTACTAGAGGAAAATCCAGTATAGGGAGTTTAAGTAACTTGTCCTAAGTTGCTGGTTTTCAGGAAGATCAGCATCAGATCTGTTTGATTTCAAATTTCTTAACACTGTTCTGCATGATTTTCTCTCATTCTCTCTTTTGTCTCTTTTTCAGAGGGAAGGGCTGAGCTACAAATTCAACAGGCTTTACATAATACTGATTTATCATTATTTCACTTAGTCAAAAGGTGCTATAGACTTAATGTTTTTGTCCCCCCAGGTACATTTGTTGAAACCTAATCCCTAGTGTGATGGTACTTGGAAGTGAGGCTTTGGGGAGGTGATTAGGTTATGAGGATAGAGCCCTCATGAATGGAATTCGTGTCCTTATAAAAGAGACCCCCATCAACCATGTGAGGATATAATGAGAAGATGGTTGTCTATGAACCAAGAAGTGGGCTCCCATTAGACACCAAAACTGCTGCCACCCTGATCTTCTTCCCAGTTTCTCAGAGCTATGAGAAATGTCTGTTGTTTAGGCCACCTAGGCTATGGTATTTTATATTTTGTTATAGCAGCTCAAATAGATCCAAGGCCATTCTAGAATATGTTCTTGGAATTCATCAAAAGGCCCTGACTTCTTTGTAATTAAAGGGTTTGCTTGAATTAGGAGTCTCTCTTCCACTCTCTGCTACTACCTGAAAAACGTATTTCAGGATAAAATGGCACTGTCTACCCATAAAAATTCATAAAACACAATAGGTTTTCTATATTTTTGCTACTGTAAAATTCAGATTAACTTTCCTTTTACTGGAACTCAATGCAAAGCAAATATTCACGGTTTATTGGGAGGGAGAGAATTTATCTGGAGGTTGTGGGCATTCCCTCACAAAGACTGATGGGGGGGCAGCAGAGGGCTTTCCAAGTGAGCATGGCTGAGGCCAGATGAGAAAAGCTTTCCTTGGGTGTGTTGGGAGTGGGAATAGAGAGAAGGGTGAGCAGTGGTGGAAAGGGTTATCAGAAATCGTGAAAGGCAGGAGAAAAAGGAATCAAGTCATGGGTGTAGCTAGGCCAGGTAAGAGAGAGTCAGAGAAATTGCTAATTAGAGTTGAAGATAACAACCAGTTAAATAGACAAAACCTCATCTGCAGGGCTTTCTGTCTATTCCTATCCAGCTTCAAGCTATGAAGAACTATAATTACAGATTTAAAAAATCTTAGGTGGTACCAGTCACAATCTTATATACTTTATATTTGTTGATTATTTTTATTACATTTATTTGTTATATTTGTTACATTTATATTTACTATTTAATTCTCATGAAAATCTCATAAATTCTTTTTTTAATTTGAAATACAACTTTATTCTGATTCTAAATGAAAAGGAATGGGAATGACGGTAAAAAACAAGATTCTACCACTGAGTATAGTGATGTGACTGTAACAGTCTTATATTTGAAACTCAGGGAGGAAACAACTGTGTTGCAAAACAGCTAAATATGCAGGTCCAAAAATTGAAGGTTCTTTTTTTTTTTAACTGCCACATTCACTCCAAAGCCCATTCATCTCCTTTAGCATCCCAAAGATTAAGCACATGTTCTGCTTAGCTATATAATAAAGTGGCAAACACGCTGCACCACTGACATCACAGGACAGTTGCCTATAAGACTAGACTTCTGACTCTGGGCTCCAGCTTCACTTTCTCACGTGTCATCATCTTCATCTGGGAGAACAGTTGTCTGAGCAGCCTCTAGATCATGCTTATACTGCATTGCCAAGGCTGGATCCATGACCACCTGTGGTGGGGTGAGAGCAGGCATGGCGATGAACTCCAAGTTAGGATCTCTGATCAGTTTTATAGCAAGCCAGAGGAAGGGCTTTTCAAAGTTGTAGTTACTTTTGGCAGAAATGTCATAGTACTGAAGATTCTTCTTTCGGTGAAGACAATTGACTTTGCCTTAACCTTGCTGTCCTTAATATCCACTTTGTTACCATACAACATGATGGGGGTGTTTTCACACACTCGTACCGGATCTCTATGCCAGTTAGGCACGTTCTTGTAAGTAACTCTCGATGTTACATCAAACATTATAATGGCACACTGAGCTTGGATATAATAACCTTCTCTCAGTCCATCAAATTTCTTCTGACCAGCTGTATCCCATACATTGAACTTAACACGTCCTTTGTTGGTATGGAACACAGGGGGATGGACCTCAACACTCAAGGTAGCTATATACTTCTCAGATTCACTAGTCAGATGACGTTTCACGAATGTATCAGTAGTTTTTCCAGTACCACCATCACCAACCAATACAAGTTTGAACTGAACTTGGGGTTCTTCTTGGGCAGCCATTGTGATGTTACTTCCAGAAACATCTCTGTGCCCTTCTGACTGAGGTCATAAATTCTTACAAAAATCCTATGGTGGGGATTATCCAAAAATTATTTAAAAATTATATTAAAAATATAATAATAAAATATAAAAATATATATAATATATATAAATATAAAAATATAATAATAAAAATTATAAAAAAAGAAACTAAGCAAGTGCAGAAAGTTTGGGGTTAGATCTTAATGCTAATCTAATCTCAGATCATAGGCTTTCTCTGTTAAATTCTCAACAAAGTGACAGTTTTCTTCCAGTAAAAGATTATTTCTGCACCCAGGAAATTTGAAGAAAATCAATGCAGTGGTATTTTAAAAATTCCAAGTTCCCTTTATAAATCTATTTTTTTGTCTAAGCAATATTATTTATTTTTATTTTTTTAACATCTTTATAAGCAATATTCTTTAGAATGCACTTATTGGAATGAAAATCTTTCCTTGGAGATTTGTAGTTCTTTGGGATACCATTCAAATAATTTAATTATCAAATTATCTGAGGGTAATAAGAGAATAGTAGGTATTAGACTAGGGACTCCCTCAGTTGCAGAGGTGTGTATGTGACCTTGAGGGTTTCAGTTACTTATAGAATTGACACTTCCTCTCAGAAGCTGTTATATTACCACATAAGCTTGATTTATGCAAAATTTAGATTAAAAAATGAAGCAGCCATTATATGTGCTCAGATTATTATGAGGCTGCAATAATTTATATACATTGGTTGGTATTTAAAAATTCTAACATGATTTAGAAATTAATATTTAGAAGTTTGTTTGCCAGCATAATTCTAGAGGAGGGGCCAGAACTGTGGAACCAGTATTCTCTCATGATTCTATTAAAATAGTGAAATCAGCAAAATTCTACAAGAGCAAAAGAAAAAGTTGATCCTAGCATTGGTATAACAGAATGCCCTTCAGGATGCTCTATTTCATCTCAAAATAGCCTGCAAAAAAATGAAAAATACATAAATAAAAGGATACATAGGGCAACCAATAACAGAATATTGTTTTCTCTTATATTGCATAGATGTGTCCATTTTATGCATATATTGTAGAACTATGCCTAGACTAGTAGGCATAGTTACATACCTGTGAAATTAAGGCTATGTAAAATTATTGGATAGAATCTTTAAACTTTGAGATTCTCAGATGGTCTTCATGATTCCTGCTTGCTGATGTTCATGCTTTTGTCCATTCCCCTGCTCTGAGTATGGATGGACTTGTGACTTGCTTCTAACCAATAGGATGTGGCAAAAGGAGTGGACTATGACTTGCATGATTATGCTACATTATTTAAGAATCTGTTTTGCTAGAGAATTTCCTTATTAACTGAGATAATAAATGTGATTTTTTTAGGCTGCCAAGTTTGTAGTAATTTGTTATTCAATGGTATATCTAATGTATACTCCATCTAGCTAATATTAGCCTTACCTCTGATTACTCTCTCATATCACTTTGTTTAAATTTTTTTAAAAAATTCACATAATAGTTGTTTACTTTTAATTATCTATCTCCTTTCCCCTAAATCTCTTACTAATTTTGTAACCTCTGACAAGTCACTTGAATTCCCTGAAGCTCAGTTTCTCCATGTATAAACTGAGTTTAATCATACCTATGTCCCCAAGGTTCTGAGGGTTAACTAGGCTTGTGTTTGAAAGAAACCCTGTATGATGTTTTAACTCCTGTCTTTTCAGACTCTTTCTAGATAGCATTAACTTTAATCATGACTCCTTCTGTATGCCCTAGATTTTGATGCATATCAGGCCCTAAAATCTTGGCTTACTCCTTGGATTCTTGTCTTCTGGTCTATCTGGCTCTCTGAGTGGACAACAATGCTTGTTTATCTCTGACTGCTTTGTTTTAGCTCATAAGCTGAGCTTATTACACAAGAAGGGTGGTGGTGGCCAACAGTCTACAACAAATGAGAATTTCAAAGCTGGTTTAAAAAAAAAAATACTTTGGTGCTCTTGGAATAGGGTGGTCACACCCGGCCAATTCCACTATCCTCTTCCTACTAGATAAACAAAACATGAAATTTCTCTTCCTGTAGCATTGAGTCCACTGGGAAAAACATGAACACACTGTGCTTTTAATTAGCTGGAGAATGAATTCTGAGCCTGGGCTGTTTAAAAAAGTGGGGAGCAGATTCTCAGCACCCGCAAAATGGTAACAAGCGTCCTGGATAATTGTGGTGGCTTATCTGAACATGAGTTCCTTACAGTCCCCCCAAACTACCAATGCCTTCAGGGCCTCCATAAATAAGTGCCTGGTTTGTAAGTTTGTATCTTCTGATATAAATCCCATGCTTTGTTACCCTGGCCCTCTGAAAAAATTGTATGTGAATGAAATGTCACAGAATTATAGAAAGAAACTTAGCAATAATCTAGCTAGCATTTTTGAATACTGTACTCTCTGCTGTGCAGAGTGCTTGATACAGTGTCTCATTTAATGTGATCCGACTCACTCATTGTACAGATGGAAAAATCTAAACAATTTGGTTAATTGGCACCTTTCATTTATAGCATGTGCTCTACTTCATCATAGTGCTTATATATGAACAACTGAGTACATAAATTACATTTACATGGCAGTTTGAAAGTAGGCAGTGTAATATAATGGTTAGCATCCCTGGCCTTTGAGTGATACAGATTGGGGTGATACAGACCAGAATCCTGGTCTGCTGTCTCCAGCTGTGTGATATAGGATGAGTTAGTTAACCTCTCTGAACCACTATTTCTCCATCTGTATCAAGGAGATTATAATGCTACATTGGCTTGTTACATGAATTCGATAAAATTAAGAATGTGAATGTAAAATTAAGAATCTAAGTGATTGTGTAGTAAAGTGTGCAGTAAATGATAGCTATTATTATAAAGTACTTTCATATCAATTAAACTTCATATAAGAGATTATTACTATTATTATCATAATCTACGTTTTATCTTTTAATATTATCTTATTATTTAACACTTTTTGCAAATAAGAAAGTGAAGTCATAGAAAAGAGAGGTAAATGCTGGTCAGATGTTCTGTGATATTAGGCAAGAGCTGAGACTCAGATTGAGATGTACAGACTTCAGCTCTCAAGGTGTTTCCTATTCTGCAATGCTGTTTCTTTACAGTAAGTGCTCTTTTCATTCAGCTGAGAACTTAGCTCCCTGCTTAGGCTATAACTCCTCGAGGGCAGGAATTTTGCATCTCCAGGGAAACCAACACATGGGCCTTCAATAGATATGTTTAGTTTATAAAAACAAGTTAACATACAATTCTAAGGAATATGAACTCTTAGTACAAGATAAGTCACTTGTCCCTCAAACTGAATCTCAAAGGCAAAAGCAAGGCAGTTATCACAGAAGGACAAAGTGAAGCATGAACTACCCAGAGATCCAGGACAGGGCATCATTGCTGGGTAATTACTTTGTAGAGGTAATTATATAGGCCATATTTGCATATATTAGCCTAAGGCGATGTGTGTGTGTGTGTGTGTGTGTGTGTGTGTGTATATATATATATATATATATATATATATATATATATATATATAAAAGCCACATTTTTCCTCCTTTCTGCCCCCACCCCCCCAGCACAGTTTCAGAATTTGGTGTTCATAAGGATATAGGGCTTTATTGATTAATTACTTCACCTAATGGGTATTTATTGAGCTTCTATTATGTGTCAGACACTGTATTAGACCCTGAGGACACAAAAGTCAGTAAAGCTGAGTCTTTCCTTATGGAACTCCTAGTAGGGAAGAAAGATGAAATGTTAACTAGAAAAACATATTTGTGGTAACCTACTATTGAGATTGAGGTAAGCTCAAGTTGTTCTTAGAACACATGGCAGGGAGATTCTGATTAGGACCGGGAGGATCAAAGAAAACTACTTGGAAGGAATGATAAGTGAGCTAAGTCTCAGAGGAGTTAACCTGAATAGGAAGGAAAGGTGTCTATTAAATACCACTTGCTCAAAGACATGGAGATTTGAATCATCAGGGGCAGTTCTGGGAAATACAGGTGATTCAGAGCATAACTCAGAGGGACAGGGCCAAGGCCATAAATATAACTGGTGAAGTAATCATGGGCACATCTTGAAGACCTTATAAAGCACTTGAAGGATTTTGGACAATAGTTTAAGGCATTTAGAAACCATTAAAGCTTTAAGCAAGGGGGTGACATAATAATATTTGGAAAGATGACCCTAATCATTTGTGCAGAATAAAACTCATGGGCTGATGCTGGTGGAAGGAGAACCTTTAGGAGACTGTGGAAGTAAACCAAATGAGAAGTCGTAGCAAGGACCTGGTCATCAACATATAGGGCAGAGGAAGGAGAGGAGGATGCTGCAGATGACATCCAGACTTCGATGCTGGTGACTGGGGAATGGTGGTATAATTCACTAAGGAGTAATGAGGAACAGACTTTAGTGGGCCATAGGGAGCGCTTGGTCATGTGGATGTGATAAGAAGGGAAAGGGGAAGAATGGATAAGGATATTGGAGGGAAGCAGTGGTATCACTGAAGCCTGAGCTGGAGAAAATAATGATGTTAGGGGTTAATTTATTGCAGCAAATAGAGAGAAAGAGAGAGGTGGAAGAGAAGGTAAAATAAGGACTAAAAAGTGTTAATTGGATTTAACAAATATCAGTCACTAGTGACCATGGTAAGAACAGTTTCAGAGAAGAGCAGGAAGCCAAGAAAAGATGGTTATATATTTTTATTTGGAGGGAAAAAAGCCAAGGATGGCATGGAAGTCATATTAAAGTTTTCTTCCCTCTGGGAACATGGTAGAATTTCGTTTTCTCACACCCTTTGAAGTTAGAGCTATGTGACTTGGTATTGCTAATGAAATGTAAGCAGATGTGACATTGTCATTTTGGGGTGGAAATGAGCTGGTGTGTAATTTTCTACCTTTCCTTTTCCTGTCTCAGAGATCTGGAAAGCATGTGTCAAGATAAATTTCCCATTAGCCTGCTTGAAAGACTACAATGAACACAGCATCCCAGGTGACCCACGTTGAGTGTGTAACATGAGCCAAAGTTCAGTTAATGTTTATTTCTCTATCTCTTGCATTTTGCATTGCATCTCAGCTTTGTATCCACCAATTTCCTTTTTTCTCTTTAGAGTTATTTACTCTTATAATATAGAAAGTGTACTATGTGACCCACATGTTCAAGTACCCAGAACAGATTGGCTAGAGGCTCTGTGTCCCAGTTCCAAATTCCCATAAGAAAGAATTTGATTGGCCAAGCTTGGGTCAGGTGATCACTTCTAGCTCTAATAAGCTTTACCACAATATGGAAGGCGAAGGGCTATGTCATGATGCATAAGTTGTGATGGGAGCACAACTCACTTCACGAGAAGAGGTATGGCATAATAGATGGTATCTTTGACATCTCCAGTACAGCTATGAGACTTCAGTGACTGTATCTTGTGGTATAAGGCACTGGCTCACTTCAAATAGGATAGATGCGGTCTATAACCGTATCTAATCAAGGTCAAAGAGGAAGTTCCCATACTTTCAGTACCAATGTTGAATGCCCAGTATTTTGGGTAGGGTGTGGGTGAGAGTTGGAGGAAGCTATAAATCTCTCTCTGTCATATGCAAAACCATCAGGCCAGAGGGCCAATGGCTCCAACAAGAAACAAAGGTGTAACTCGTAAGTAGGAGGCTTCAGACCAGCACTGGCAATGGCTGCACTTGCACATAAGAGGAAACATACCATAAAATATCATTATTCTCATCTGACGGCAAATTATTGACTTATTGGGGAAGAGGTAGTCAGTAAATGGCAGATCCCCAAATCAACAGGTCTTTAATCCAAGCAGCTGTGAATGATGCTGGGGATAGCTTATTATAAGGCCACTATTAACTTTAAGCGAGTATGATTTCTCCATTTCATAATATCAAATTTCTTGTTTGGTTAAAAAGCTAAGTGAAACAGATCTTTTCATAAAACTTTCCTTTAGTGTATTGTGGCTGACAAACTTGCAAGTAGGCAGTTTGTGAAAGATGATGGGGTTTCTGGTGGAGATATTTTCTGAGATTCCAAGTGTGATCTTGGACCAACAGAAATATGATGAACTTGGAAAGTAACTGGAATCCTTAGTTCTCCATGTATTTCTAATGCTAGAGTTTTGTTGCCATTTGTACAACTGGACAACTTTTTATTTGCCTTAAGAAGGGGATACCATGAAGGGAAAAAAAGTGAAACTCTCACCAGTGTTAGAAACTCTGGAAACTCTCACCTGATGTTGTGAAATCCTAGCTTCTTTTTCCAAGCCAGTCAGGAGCAGAATTAATTTGCCTCTGATGTTCTTGTGGCCATAATCAGCACAGCAGGCATAGGATAAAACTGAAGTGGACAGCAGACTATTTCCCTCCTCAGAGCTCCATCTTCACATGATGGGACTCAGCTCTATTTCTGGCCTCTCAGCCATTGATCCTGCCTGAAATCTGAACTCATGGCTTCTGCTCATAACCACTCTTAGCAGGGTATATGCTCAATGGCTTGTTGATTAACAATAGAGGGGAGTAAATGTCTTTCTAAGTTTACGGTAATGATTGCCTTCTACTGGGTAGGACTCAACTTCTGACCTAGACCTAAAGTGTTTGCCCAGTAGTATCTTGCTGTTTTCCAGGCATGATACCTGAGGCTACAGTCTGGTTTACATTTTTTTATGAAATCCAATCAATATAATATATTTGGAGGTTGGCAGGGGCTACAAAAGTTAATGGAAGGATTTTAAGCTTCAGACAGTCATAAATGCCAGATAAACCCAAGCTTCTACTTGACTATGCTATGATTGGGAGTTAATACCTGCTGAGTGTTTCCTTGGAAAGCAGCCCATCTAAAGCAGATCAACCATGTGGACCTGAGGCACAGGAACTGGAGAAGTCCTGCACTCTCTCCCAGGAATGTCTTTAGTGTTATCTTTTGCCATTTTAGGTATTGTTTTTCTGAACTATCATATATATATATAAAATATATATATTTTTATAAATAAATAAATAAAATTGTATAAAAGTGGAACTTTTCCTTCCACCGAAGATGCAACCTCCTAGAGGGAAAGGAGCATGATTTTTACTTCTAGGGTCATCTACAATGCCTAGTAGAGTGTCTGAAAGGATGCAGATAACAAGATGCCTGTGAGAGATTCTCTGAGGCAGACTTTTACTTGGTTTCAAAATGCTGTTGTTTTTGTCTATGTTTGATATGATTATTTAATTGGCTCCAGCTCATTGTCCTGCTTTGGTCTCTAAATAGTGTGGTGTGTATGACTGTTTATATGGCCTTATAGACTCAATATCTACATGACTGAGATAATTGCATTTCAGAGCTTCATTTTACAGATACATAAACTGAGACCCTGGGTAGAGTGAAATCAAAACCCAGGTTTTCTCATTTTCATGTGTTTGCTTTTTCCATGCCCTTGAACCCATTGCCTTGCTCTGCCTTCATTTCTTCATGATCTCTGGTTACATGTCCAGCTTTGATCTTGACTCAGTCTTGACCTGGGATGGAATCCCTGACTCTCCCTTGACTTACTCTTGTCCTTTAAACCTGGCCTTTACCTTTGTTCACCTTTTCTAGATTTCTAGCTGTTTTCTTCCTCTGCTATGCCCTGAGTTTCGTCTGACACTGGGGATCTGCATATATCCATGAGCCGTTATCGTCTGAAAACACACACCCCAAGACTTTAACACAAGGAGAATCAGGAGGGCTGCTGAGCAAGGTTAGAAATGCCTTGCACCTGCCTGGAGTTGAGCAGGTGGGATGGTGACCAGCAAGGCTGCAAATCACCAGGCTGCACCCAGCCCTAGGGCCTCTGAGGAGAGTTATAACTTAAAAAAGCATTAGAAGCCCTGAGGCCAGCTGTCTGTTCTTAAAGTACTCCAGGGGTGCTTTTAGTATTTTAGAAGAAGGGAGAATTTTCTAGGAGGGAATAAGTTTGCCACTCACAGATGGAAGCAATTCTCTAAACCAAACCCTGGAAAACATTCTGGTGATTTATCATCTTAATAGCAGCTTCCTTCTCTCAGCAGAATTCGGAAAGGCTGAATGAGACTTTGACTTCTAATTTAGGGAATACAGTATGTACAATGCTTAGTTTTAGTGAGATGAAAAAAATGGAGCTATGTATTATCATTGTTGCTGTTATTATTATTATTTATTGAAAAGTATTTAAAGAATAGTTATTTACCATGAGAGTCATGTAAGGCCAACTTTTCATTGAGAAGAGACCTAAGTAATTTCAATAGCCAAACCCTGGGCTGCTTTTAGCATCCAAAACAGCAACCTTCCTAAAAAGCATTCATCTCTGTCAGATTAGTTTATCACATCTGCTGGCAAAGAGCTAATCTGTCCTGCTTCTTGCTACTCCAGGCAGCCTAGAGGCAAAACTGAGACTAGGAGAAGACTAGGTGGACTTGGTTAAAGGTGGAGTTTATTGAAGTTTCTTTGTGATGAAGGGGAGGAATTCTTCTCTAAAAGAAAAAAGTGGGGCTCTGGGCTACTGGACTAACTTGACCAGACTGGTCAATTCAATTCAAAGAAATGCTCCAATTGGTCACACAGGTTGTAAATAACCAGGAAATGTAGGCAAAATAGTTTAAAATTTGCACTTGTTAGGATTATGTGGAACACCTGATCTTGAAGTCGGATTCTATCAAAATAATGAAATGTAACTCATAGAATTATAAATGGGACTCACTGAAATGCGTTCATTTGTCTGTCTGCCAGTTATTTCTTGTTTACCATTTAGGTGGGGAGAGGGGAAGAAGCATCAACTTGTAATTGTTAAAAGCATACTGAATTTCAAAAAGCCATGACTCTTAAATTCTCTCCATCTTTTCTTTCATTGACTCCTTATCATCTTAATTTCATGGGTCAGATGTTAGGATGAGCCTGAATTGCAGGTGCTACTGAGAAGGAAATGGCTAAATGAACAATATTTTTTACTGCTTAATATTTATTGAATCCATCTATTTCTAATTACAATATTGGGTTTCATCTCCTACAAGACTGCTTTTGTACGTGGAGTGAGATGACTTGTAACATATACTGCCATTATTATCAGGGACTTCTTACAGTTATCATTGTTGATTTAAAATCTTAGCAAACTACAGTACACAGAAATCTGAAATAAAGTGAGCCTCTGGCGACAATGTACCTTTCTCCTTGATTGAAAAAGATCCCTATGAAATCTAGTGTTATTCATAGCATATACCTTCATTTGCTGCTAAACAGAGACACACAAAAATATAATGTATCACATTTTAATGGTAGAAATGTGAAATCTTATAGCATGCACTGTGGTTTTTTTTTGTGTGTGTGTATATGTATGGGCACATAATATATTAAAACCCAGTACTCCACATATTATTTTAAGTAGATTTTTACTGGTAAATTGGGAAAGAAGAGTAAGAGGGATAGAGTGGGTGTGTGTGGTAGGCACTCAACATAGGTTTGCTGAGTTGAGTCAAATACTCTGGGTGCCTAAGACAGAGGGGCAGGGTGAAGGTCTAAGTTCCAAGGTCTGGGCTCTGCTGAGAAGTCGCAGGGAGGTTGGTTGGTTCCTTCTCAGTTCTCACATTCCTAATCTTTCACACTAGTGTATTTCTGGCCTTCTTCATTCTCTGAGCAAGTCTTTAATGCTGTTCTTTGTCTGCTGACAACTTAAGAAAGCCCCTGCAAAGGAAGAGTGAATCACTAATATGGACAGAGATAAATTTTCCAAGAGAAAAAGGTGAGGAAAGAGAAGAGGAAAAGTGAATAAATAAGATACCTATTTCCTCCTAATTTAATGCACAGGCACAGGGGAAAATTTAGCTGTACAAGTTTTTTTGGTTTTGAATAAGATTTAAATAAAAGTTTTCTAAACCAGTAAAGACATATATAAAATTCCTGTTGTCCTCCTTTACAGGAAACTACTTGAATCCTGACAGAAGAGACACATAACTGAAAATGAATTGCTCATATTTAAAAAATGGCAAAAAGTATTTTAATACTTAGACACACACACGCACGTAGACACACAGAATTTCATTATCATGTGACAGGTTGGTTTCCTTTCGTGTTGAAATGGTTGGAATCCAGGAAATCTCATCTAGTCTTTTTGTATCTTCTAGAATAAATTAAAGAAACTGGAATTGAGCTTCCTAAATGGAAGTCAAAGTAACCCAGTGTTACTCTTAGGGATAATGTCAACAATATCTAATACACAAAATATTGCCCTGTCCATTTGTTTCTTGTGATTCTATGGTAAAAGATATTGCTGAACTAGTAGTATTATATTTGTACATGCGTTTATTTATGTTTTATAAATCTGTTACCTAAAGGTAATGGATCCTAAATCTAGATTTCTATCCCTAACATTTTCCTAAGTTCTGGAAAGGTATTTCTAAATCCCAAATGAACATATTTCTAACTGTGGTAGGTAAAAATTTTAGGATGGTCCCATGACCTTTGCCTGGGTATACTCCAGTGATTATGTTACATTATATGGCAAAAGGTTGGTAAGCAGTTGGCTTTAAGATAAGGAGATTATCTAGGTGGGACTAATCAAATCACATGACCCCTTTAAAAGCAGAGGGTTTTCTCTAGCTCATAGCAGAAGAGAAGTCAGAGAGATCTGAAACATGGGAAAGATTTGACACTCTGTTGTCAGTTTGAAGATGGAGGAAACCAAGGAGCAGAAACCCCCTAGTGGATGACCTGAATGAATTTGAAAGCAGATTTTTCCCCAGAGCCTCCAAGATAAGAAAAAGATAAGAAAAATCCTGGTGAATTCCTTAAATTTTCTCAGCAGAGGATCTAGTTAAGCCTGCCTGAACATCTGACCTACAGAGCTGTTGCCTTCTGTCTGAGGTTGGGGCCTGGCCATGGGCAAGGGGTGGACTGGGTTCAGACACCTGGTCCCACCACATCTTGCATCGGGTAAGGCAGTAGCCATCCATGTCCCCCTGGGCTAGGAGCATCACTGTACGCACAGATGACCGTGCGGAATCCTCTTGCCCACTTCTGAGTCAGATCCTGAGAAGCATGGAGGTTGCAGTCCTTTGAGGGTCTCCTATCTGCCATTGATTTGGGCCGTGGGATACAGGAAGAAGATATTGACTGTATATATATATTTTTTGCTAAATGGGATTCCTTCTATTTAACTTTTTTTACAACTGAAATTTAAACCAATGCTATTGTCTAGTATCAATCATCAGGAAAAAAATGTCAGTCAACAGTAATAGACCCATAATATCACTATAATTTGACATATAATTGGCCTATAATTTGGCCTAATTCATTTTTGGCACTCTGACATCACGACCATTGAGTTTAGGTGCTCAACCTTTCTGATGTAGATCGCACTGTGTTGTGTTGTGTTCAAGTGGGTTTCAACTCAGTAGGTCCTGGATTGACTCTAACCTCAGAGTCTTCCTTGTGATCAGTTATGTGGTCGTGGAAGCAAAGGGGTTGGGCGGGAGTGATGGAGGGAAATTGAATTTGGGTTGAGAAACAAGGAATCATATGCAGAACCAAGGAGTAGGTAGAACCCGAAAATACAAAGTTAGTAGTACAAAGAGCTGGAGAAACGACTTATATCAGGGGTCAGGCATTTGTGTGTAGCTTCCATTTCTGTCATTAGCATGCTGTGTTGGCTTTTTCAGAGCAGGTTTCTCAGAGTCTCAGTTTCTCTAGTTGTAAAATATCTGTTCTAAATAGGTCAGTGGTTGTGAGAACTGGAAAAAATCAACCCCTCTTGAGCTCTATCCACATGCCCTCGCACGTCAAAAGAAAACACTCTACACAGATATGGAAATTGGAGTTTTTAAATTTAATGGACACGTAGGCATGGAAGGCCTAATTTTTGGTACTTAGAGAACAGCCATTCTGAGGGTGCCCTCTTTGAGAGTGATTTAAGTATTTGATGATTATATAATAATTGATTGTGCTCTCACACTTCAGAGCAGATTAAGTTTATTTTTGACTTGTTCTCAGTTTAATTGAGGTATAATTGATATACATTATATTAGTTTTAGGCACACAACGTTATGATTCAATATTAGTATATATTGTGAAATGATCACCACAACAAATCTAGTTAACATCAGTCACCATACATAGTTACAAATTTTTTTCTTGTGATGAGAACTTTTCTTTTTCACAAATAGATCCAAGTACATATATAGAAAAAAAATTTTAACATCTTTATGGGAATATAATTGCTTTACAATGGTGTGTTAGTTTCTGCTGTATAACAAAGTGAATCAGCTATATGTATACGTATATCCCCAAATCCCCTCCCTCTTGCGTCTCCCTCCCACCCTCCCTAATCCACCCCTCTAGGTGCTCACAGAGCACGAAGCTGATCTCCTGTGCTACGCAGCTGCTTCCCACTAACTATCTATTTTACATTTAGTAGTGTATATATGTCCATGTCACTCTCTCACTTCGTCCCAGCTTACACTTCCCCCTCCCCATGTCCTCAAGTCCATTCTCTATGTCTGCGTCTTTATTCCTGTCCTGCCCCTAGGTTCTTCAGAACCTTGTTTTTTTTTTTTTTTTTTTTTTTTAAGATTCCATATATATGTGTTACCATACGGTATTTGTTTTTCTCTTTCTGACTTACTTCACTCTGTATGACAGACTCTAGGTCCATCTACCTCACTACAAATAACTCAATTTAGTTTCTTTTTATGGCTGAGTAATATTCCATTGTATATATGTGCCACATCTTCTTTGTCCATTCATCTGTCGTTGGACACTTAGGTTGCTTCCATGCCCTGGCTATTGTAAATAGTGCTGCAATGAACATTGTGGTACAAGACTCTTTTTGAATTATGGTTTTCTCTGGGTATATGATCAGTAGTAGGATTGCTGGGTCGTATGGTAGTTCTATTTATAGTTTTTTTTTTTTTTTTTTTTGTGGTACGTGGGCCTCTCACTGTTGTGGCCTCTCCCCGTTGGGGAGCACAGGCTCCGGATGCGCAGGCTCAGCAGCCATGGCTCACGGGCCCAGCTGCTCCGCGGCATGTGGGATATTCCCGGACCGGGGCACGAACCCGTGTCCCCTGCATTGGCAGGTAGACTCTCAACCACTGCGCCACCAGGGAAGCCCTATTTTTAGTTTTTTAAAGGAACCTCCATACTGTTTTCAATAGGGGCTGTATCAATTTACATTCCCACCAAGAGTACAAGAGGGTTTGTTTTCTCCACATCCTCTCCAGCATTTAATGTTTGTAGACTTTTTGATCATGGCCATTCTAAGCAGTGTGAGGTGATACCTCATTGTAGTTTTGATTGACATTTCTCTAATGATTAGTGATGTTGAGCATCCTTTCATGTGTTTGTCGGCAATCTGTATATCTTCTTTGGAGAAATATATGTTTTGGTCTTCTGCCCATTTTTGGATTGGGTTGTTTGTTTTTTGATATTGAGCTGCATGAGCTGCTTGTATATTTTGGAGATTAATCCTTTGTCAGTTGCTTTGTTTGCAACTATTGTCTCCCATTCTGAGGGTTGTCTTTTTGTCTTGCTTATGGTTTCCTTTACTGTGCAAAAGCTTTTAAGTTTCATTAGGTCCCATTTGTTTATTTTTGTTTTTACTTCCATTTCTCCAGGAGGTGGGTCAAAAAGGATCTTCCTGTGATTTATGTCATAGAGTGTTCTGCCTCTGTTTTCCTCTAAGAGTTTTATAGTGTCTGGCCTTATATTTAGGTCTTTATTCAGTTTTGAGTTTATTTTTGCATTTGGTGTTAGGAAGTGTTCTAACTTCATTCTTTTACATGTAGCTGTCCAGTTTTCCCAGCATCACTTATTGAAGAGGATGCCTTTTCTCCATTGTATATTTTTGCCTTCTTTGTCAAAGATAAGGTGACCATATTTGTATGGGTTTATCTCTGGGTTTCTCACCTGTTCCATTGATCTATATTTCTGTTTTTGTGCCAGTACCATAGTGTCTTGATTACTATAGCTTTGTAGTATAGTCTGAAGTCAGGGAGCCTGATTCCTACAGCTCTGTTTTTCTTTCTTAAGATTGCTTTGGCTATTCGGGGCTTTTGTGTTTCCAAACAAATTGTGAAATTTTTTGTTCTAGTTCTGTGAAAAACACCATTGGTAGTGTGATAGGGACTGCTTTGAATCTGTAGATTGCTTTGGGTAGTATAGTCATTTTCACAGTGTTGATTCTTCCAATCCAGAACATGGTATATCTTTCCATCTGTTTGTGTCATTTTTGATTTCTTTCATCAGTGTCTTATAATTTTCTGCATACAGGTCTTCTGTCTCCTTAGGTAAGTTTATTCCTAGGTATTTTATTCTTTTTGTTGCAATGGTAAATGGGAGTGTTTACTTAATTTCTCTTTCAGTGTTTTCATCATTAGTGTATAGGAATGCAAGAGATTTCTGTGCATTAATTTTGTATCCTGCTACTTTACCAGATTCATTGATTAACTCTGGTAGTTTTCTGATAGCATCTTTAGGATTCTCTATGTATAGTATCATGTCATCTGCAAACAGAGACAGTTTTACTTCTTCTTTTCTGATTTGGATTCCTTTATTTCTTTTTCTTCTCTGTTTGCTGTGGCTAAAACTTCCAAAACTATGTTGAATAATAGTGGTGAGAGTGGACAACCTTGTCTTGTTCCTGATCTTAGTGGAAATCGTTTCAGTTTTTCACCATTGAGAACGATGTTGGCTGTGGGTTTGTCATATATGGCCTTTTATATGTTGAGGTATGTTCCCTCTATGCCTACTTTCTGGAGGGTTTTTATCATAAGTGGGTGTTGAATTTTGTTGAAAGCTCTTTCTGCATGTATTGAAATGATCATATGGTTTTCTCCTACACTTTGTTAATATGGTTTATCACATTGATTGATTTACATATATTGAGGAATCCTTGCATTCCTGGGACAAACCCCACTTTATCGTGCTGTATGATCCTTTTAATGTGCTGTTGGATTCTGTTTGCTAGTAGTTTGTTCAGGATTTTTGCATCTATTTTCATCAGTGACATTGGCCTGTAGTTTTCTTTCTTTGTGACATGTTTGTCTGGTTTTGGTATCAGGGTAATGGTGGCCTTGTAGAATGAGTTTGAGAGTGTTCTTCCCTCTGCTATATTTTGGAAGAGTTTGAGAAGGATAAGGGTTAGTTCTTCTCTAAATGTTTGATAGACTTTTCCCGTGAAGCCATCTGGTCCTGGGCTTTTGTTTGTTGCAGATTTTTAGCCAGAGTCT
Source organism: Kogia breviceps (assembly GCF_026419965.1). Lineage (NCBI taxonomy): Eukaryota > Metazoa > Chordata > Mammalia > Artiodactyla > Physeteridae > Kogia > Kogia breviceps. Next base: position 76,626,797 of record NC_081320.1, on the reverse strand, counting down.
CAATTTCAGTGCTTGTGATTGGACTCTTTATGTTTTCTATTTCTTTCTGGTTCAGTCTTGGAAGGTTATACCTTTCTAAGAATTTGTCCATTTCTTCCAGGTTGTCCATTTTATTGGCATATAGTTGCTTGTAGCAATCTCTCATGATCCTTTGTATTTCTGCAGTGTCAGTTGTTACTTCGCCTTTTTCATTTCTAATTCTGTTGATTTGAGTCTTCTCCCTTTTTTTCTTGATGAGTCTGGCTAATGGTTTATCAATTTTGTTTATCTTCTCAAAGAACCAGCCTTTAGTTTTATTGATGTTTGCTATCGTTTCCTTCATTTCTTTTTTCTTTTCTGATCTGATCTTTATGATTTCTTTCCTTCTGCTAACTGTGTTTTTTTTTTTTCTTGTTCTTCTTTCTCTAATTGCTTTAGGCACAAGGTTAGGTTATTTATTTGAGAGTTTTCTTGTTTCTTGAGGCAGGATTGTATTGCTATAAACTTTCCTCTTAGAACTGCTTTTGCTGCAACCCATAGGTCTTGGATCGTGTTTTCATTGTCATTTTTCTCTAAAAATAATAATCAAAAAAATCAAATTTTTTTGATTTCCTCTGATTTTTTCAGTGATCTCTTGGTTATTTAGTAATATATTGGTTAGCCTCCATGTGTTTATACTTCTTACAGATTTTTTACTGAAATTGATATCTAGTCTCATAGCGTTGTGGTCAGAAAAGATATTTGATATGATTTCAATTTTCTTAAATTTACCAAGGCTTGATTTGTGACCCAAGATATGATCTATCCTGGAGTATGTTCCTTGCACACTTGAGAACGAAGTGTATTCAGTTGTTTAAAGATGGAATATCCTATAAATATCAATTAAGTCCATCTTGTTTAATGTTTCATTTAAAACTTGTGTTTCCTTATTTATTTTCATTTGGGATGATCTGACCGTTGGTGAAAGTGGGGTGTTAAACTCCACTGATATTCTTGTATTACTGTTGATTTCCCCTTTCATGGCTGTTAACATTTGCCTTATGTATTGATGTGCTCCTATGTTGGGTGCATAAATATTTACAATTGTTATATCTTCTTCTTGGATTGATCCCTTGATCATTATGTAGTGTCCTTCTTTGTCTCTTGTAATAGTCTTTATTTTAAAATCCATTTTGTCTGATATGAGAATTTCTACTCCAGCTTTCTTTTGATTTCCATTTGCATGGGAATATCTTTTTCCATTCCCTCCCTTTCAGTCTGTATGTGTCCCTGGGTCTGAAGTGGCTCTCCTGTAGATAGCATATATATGGGTCTTGTTTCTGTATTCAGCCAGTCTATGTCTTTTGGTTGGAGCCTTTAATCCATTTACATTTAAAGTCATTATCTATATGTATGTTCCTATTACCATTTTCTTAATTGTTTTGGGTTTGTGTTTGTAGGTCTTTTCCTTCTCTTGTGTTTCCTGCCTAGAGAAGTTCCTTTAGCATTTGTTATAAAGGTGATTTGGTGGTGCTGAATTTTCTTAGCTTTTGATTGTCTGTAAAGGTTGTAATTTCTCCGTTGAATTTGAATGAGATCCTTGCTGGGTAGAGTAATCTTGGTTGTAGGTTTTTCCCTTTCATCACTTTAAATATGTCCTGCCACACTCTTCTGGGTTGCAGAGTTTCTGCTGAAAGATCAGCTGTTAACCTTATGGGGATTCCCTTGTATTTGTGACTTTTCCCTTGCTGCTTTTAATATTTTTTCTTTGTATTTAATTTTTGATAGTTTGATTAATATGTATCTTGGCATGTTTCTCCTTGGATTTATCCTGTGTGGGACTCTCTGTGCTTCTTGGTCTTGATTTACTATTTCCTTTCCCATAATAGGGAAGTTTTCAACTATAATCTCTTCAAATATTTTCTCAGTCCCTTTCTTTTTGTCTTCTTCTGGGACCCCTATAATTTGAAGGTTGGTGGCTTAATATTGTCCCAGAAATCTCTGAGACTAACCCCAATTCTTTTCATTTTTTTTTCTTTATTCTGCTCTGCAGTAGTTATTTCCACTATTTTATCTTCCAGGTCACTTTTCCTTTCCTCTGTCTCAGCTATTCTGTCTCAGTTGATTCCTTCTAGAGAATTTCTAATTTCATTTATTGTGTTGTTCATCATTGTTTATTTGCTCTTTAGTTCTTTTAGGTCCTTGTTAAATGTTTCTTGTATTTTCTCCATTCTGTTTCCAAGATTTTGGATCATTTTAATGTCATTACTCTGAATTGTTTTTCAGGTACACTGCCTATTTCCTCGTCATTTGTTTGGTCTGGTGGGTTTTTATGTTGCTCCTTCATCTGCTGTGTATTTCTCTGTCTTCTCATTTTGCTTAACTTACTGTGTTTGGAGTCACCTTTTCGCAGGCTGCAGGTTCATAGTTCCCGTTGTTTTTGGTGTCTGCCCCCAGTGGGTAAGTTTGGTTCAGTGAGTTGTGTAGGCTTCCTGGTGGTGGGGACTGGTGCCTGTGTTCTGATAGATGAGGCTGGATCTTGTCTTTCTGGGAGGCAGTACCACATCTGGTGGTGTGTTGTGGAGTGCCTGTGAAGTTATTATGATTTTAGGCAGCCTCTCTGCTAATGGTTGGGGTTGTGTTCCTGTCTGCTATTTGTTTGGTATGGGGTGTCCAGCACTGGAGCTTGCTGGCCATTGAGTGGAGCAGGGTCTTAGCATTGAGATAGAGATCTCTGGGAGAGGTCTCGCTGATTGATATTATGTGGGGCTGGGAGGTTCTGATTTACCAATGTCCTGAACTTGGCTCTCCCACCTCAGAGGCTCAGGCCTGACACCTCGAGAACCAAGTCCCTTTTGGGAAGTCTGAGGTCTTCTGTCAGCGTTCAGTAGGTGTTCTGTAGGAGTTGTACCATATGTAGATGTAGTTTTGATGTATTTGTGGGGAGGAAGGTGATCTCCATATCTTACTCCTCCGCCATCTTGAAGGTCCTCTCTGAGATTAAGTATTTTGAACTAGAAAAGTGGAACATTTGTATGTTTGCGCTTACTAGGATTACAAACTGGGGTAAACAGGTACCTGGAGCATTGGATTTTCTTAAAAAATAATCTTTGAACAGAGGTGGTTTTGGCTAGATGATCTGACTCTGTCAACCTGCCTTTAGATGATCATAGTTTGATAATTTTCTATACACCTGGACTGTTGTTTATTAATATTGTACAATCTGGGAATATAATGTAGTATTCTTGATAATATCATTGCCTGATATAAATGTTTCCTGTCTTATTTATGATAAACTGGCAAGTTTCTGCATCTGTCCAATTAGTGAGTTTAGAAGTAGAAATTTTCTGGATAACACCATGAGGTTATTTGTGTTATAAAATTTCAGAGGTGGGACATTTTAATAAGGTGGTAATCCCTTGAACCATCATATAATTGCCATTACAAGGAATATATCTATATCTATGAGGGACGACATAGGTCCCTAAATTTATAAAAAAGTTTTCTTTTCCTTTCTCTTGTCATTTAATACTACATTTTTGCCTTGATTCCTTCAGACTTGAATTTTGAACTCTGGCCCACAAAGAGGGTATGATGTCTTCAGAAAATCACTGTACTAGGCTGTTTCAGATTGTGCCCTGCCTTAGAATTTGTTTGGTGGGAGGTTGTTTCTTTAAACTCTTTGTTGTCCTATTTGAAATTAATATACTGCAACACTTGTTAATATGGCTGGACCTTCCATGGTTTTAATTTGAATCACTGAGGTATTTAAAAGATAGTAGAGAGTAGCTTTCATCCCTTTGGTGGTGTGCTAAGATTAAATACTTACTTTCTCGAGCCTTAGCAGCCAGTCTAAGTGAGGATACTGCAGAGGAGATGATGAATAGACCAGAGAAGCTGCAAACATCTATGACACCCCTGAAGGTGAAATTCAGCAAGCTCCTGCTGCTACAGTTTCTAAAAGTAAATACAGGATTTGGCATTGCTGAGACTTATCTCTACTCAAAGAACTCAAAAGATTTGAGGGGAAGGGGAAGGCAGGGAGTTGGAATGGATGCCAAGGCAGCTGGAGACAGACCCTGAAATAAGTAATGGTATACTATTTAGTTACTGAATGTGAGGGTGCTTCTATGCACCATGTTTTTAAAGGAGTAATAGATTTTTATTGCTACTAAGCCTGAAATAAGTGATTTGATTATTTTGTCTAGATTAATTGGTAATGAATCAGTTAGCAACCATTAAATTCAGCCAATCACCTAGTTACTAACTGGTTTATAAATCTACCACTCCAGTAAAAGGGGTATGTCTACACACGGCCTTGGAAACTCAATGTCCCAGAAAAAGGGGTTTTCAAGCACATATTTGTCTTTTAGCTGCACATGCTTATGACTCATATGTCTGGTATCTTTTATATCTTGTTCACTATTTGAAAAATGGATTGACCAACTAAGGCTCATTTTAACACAGAGAACCATTCCTGGGAAGAGAGAGTTATAGATGTCTAGCTATAATGAAGTACCATGTTCCTATAGTTTTTTGTGTGTGTGTGTGTTAGGCGGGCCTCTCACTGTTGTGGCCTCTCCCGTTGCGGAGCACAGGCTCCGGACGCGCAGGCTCAGCGGCCATGGCTCACGGGCCCAGCCGCTCCGCGGCACGTGGGATCCTTCCGGACCGGGGCACGAACCCGCGCCCCCTGCATCGGCAGGCGGACTCCCAACCACTGCACCACCAGGGAAGCCCAACTATAGTTCTTGAGCTTGCAACGGTGTAAGCAGGTTTAAAGCTAGTATTTACCCTCTTCCCTTTCAAAAAAAAACAATGTACCAAGTCTCATTCTTAACTTCTGTACATTAGAAGAATGATCCATCTAACAGCTTATGTCTTCTACCAAATGCTCTGCCACACATTCTCTAGAGACCAGTCCCAGAGATGTAAGCACAAGTTGGGAATTGGTTTGAAAATTCCCTTGCTCAAAAATGAGACATGAGGCCTAGAGCATGAGCTTAATAGCTTACATGTCCTTTCTACAACCTCTAAGGCTATGGTTATAGAGTAGCCTGTACAGAAGAGTCTATCTTCTTCCCTTGCTAAGTTTAGCAAATGCTGAAACATTTAGTAGAAAAAACAAAAGCATAGATGCTTTTGGTTTTATCAGGAAACATACTTTGACAGTGAAATATTAAAAGCTTCTAATTAAATTCAAATCAACTTCCAAGAGTGCTTACAGTATTAGGATAGGTTAGACTGTGCTTCAGGAACAAATAAATCCTGGTATCTCAGTGGCTTAACTTATAAAAATTTATTACTTGCTCAAGCAAAATCTTCTGCAGGCTCAGCAGTTCCTTCACACACCTTCCTTCCAAGTGGTGACTCAGGACTCCTGATCGTGCCCATCTTTTTGCAGCTTTACCATTCAACATGGGGCTTCCTGGTTGCTGCAGCCATGGAAGAGAATTTAGAGGGTAGTTCATGGACTTTTCACTGCTTCATCTCTAAAATGACAGGTGTCATGTGCCAGCATAGTTTACTGGCCAGAACAGGTCACTTGGCCCCACGTAACTGCAAGGTCCCTGCAAAACAAGATCTGTCTTAGGTCTTTGATACAGAGCAAAACCAGATGTTAGTGAGCACTGTTAATGTCAACCCCACCTACAGTGTGCCGCCCACTTTGCTAAGTGGTGAGGATAACAAAAATGAGTGCAATGGAGTTTTCCAATTTAAGAAACTCATAATCCATTGGTTTAAAAATATGCTTATGAAATTTTAGTGCAGTATCCATATTAACAAAATAAGACATTAAATTGAGTATATGGAATGGTTTCAATTATTTAAAAATATAATCAGAATCATTCATTCAAAGACATGAATATCACAGTATAAATAAATAGTGGCCTTTAAAATCTAAAGCTCAACATGAAATTAGACATTTATTAAGACTTTCACTTCATTATATATTGGCTACCTGTAAAACTTTGGCTTCATGCAGTTTAGTGGAATTGGGAAAGTGAAATGAAACCAAACACAAATGAAAATCCTTTGTTGTTAGTATTGAACTGCTTCTGATTCTAAGGAGGAGGCAACTCAATATGTACAAGAATGTGCAGGATTTGAGAGACCAAGATGAAACTTATTCCTAGTAAGTGGCTAGGCAGATAGAGATTCCCAAGAAGAAATGAGGGATCCTTAGAAGTAGAGGACTTTCACCAACTGACAGAGGCCAATTTCATCTCTTTTTGCCAGTTGGATAAGTTATAAAAAGGGAGGACCTTTGTCAACTCTTTCCCCCTTTTGAATGATGTGTTAATCAGAATTACAAGTCCCTCAGGGACTGTTTCTTTCTTACCCTTTTTAGAGTTGTTTTTTCCTGAAGGTAAGAGTAAAACTTGCTCATCAAAGAAAATTTAGAAAGTACAGGAAAGGCTTAAAAAAAGGAAATAATTATTCTTAATGCCCTTGTTCAGGGATAACCTCCATTAACATTTTAGACTTTATATATTTATTTTATTTTATATCATTGAAACCATACCTTATAGGCAATTTGATGTCTTGCTTTGTTAATAGAGATACTGCCTCCTACTTATATTTCATAAACATATTTTTAAAATGTGGGATATCGGGCTTCCCTGGTGGCGCAGTGGTTGAGAATCCGCCTGCCGATGCAGGGGACACGGGTTCGTGCCCCGGTCCGGGAAGATCCCACATGCCGCGGAGCGGCTGGGCCCGTGAGCCATGGCCGCTGAGCCTGCGCATCCGGAGCCTGTGCTCTGCAACGGGAGAGGCCACAACAGTGAGAGGCCCGCATATCACAAAAAAAAAAAAAAAAAAAAAAAAATGTGGGATATCACTGTGTATTCAGCATTGAGAACCACTGCTCTGGCACAACCATTTCCCCCTTTTTTGATCTATTTTCTGTTTTCCCAGGCCCAGCATTTTATCCATAGCCGTGTCTAATTCCATTCTCACCTGTCAGAGAATACTAAAACCCTACACAACCACAGCTGACATTTTGTTAACATTACTCACGGGACCAGCTTAGAAAACCTATACACTCTTCCACATTAAGAAATCGATTAGCTGTATTGTACCTCAGCCAGTATAGACTCAATTCTGGCTGCACATTAGAATTACTTGGGGAGCTTTTAAAAAATCAGAAACAAAAGAAACACCTCTGCTCATCACCAGCCCCTGGAGGTTCTGGTTCAACTATTATGGGATGGGGCCCCAGTCAGTGTTATTGTTTTTATTTTATTTATTTATTTATTTTATTTTTGACTGCGTTGGGTCTTCGTTGCTGCATGCGGGCTTTCTCTAGTTGCGGCGAGCGGGGGCTACTCTTCGTTGCGGTGCATGGGCTTCTCATTGTGGTGGCTTCTCTCATTGCGGAGCACGGGCTCTAGGCACGCAGGCTTCAGTAGTTGTGGCTCGCAGGCTCTAGAGCGCAGGCTCAGTAGTTGTGGCACGCAGGCTCAGTAGTTGTGGCTCACGGGCTCTAGGGCACAGGCTCAGTAGTTGTGGCGCATGGGCTTAGCAGCTCCGTGGCATGTGGGATCTTCCCGGACCAGGGCTCGAGCCCGTGTCCCCTGCATTGGCAGGCGGATTATTAACCACTGCACCACCAGGGAAACCCCAGTGGTATTGTTTTTAAAGCTCTCTGGTAATATGTAGCCAGTTTTGAGAACCACAGAACTTTCATAGGGCGAGAAGATCAGCAGCCATGAGAACACATAACCCTAAGGCACAAAAGATCAATAGCTAGATCTTCCCCAGTCCTGAGGATTCTTTGAACAATGAGAAGTATTTTTTTGCACATAGCAGAATGGGAAATTGGACATAAGTATCAATAATTAGAGTGATAATGAATAGTTTGCCTGGCTGTGCCAAAGGCTGTGCGTGTGGGAGTGATGGAAAATGAGATTTGTGAGGAAGAGAAGTAGACATGTGGAGTCAGGCAGTAGAGTCTCAACTACAAGGTCAAGGGCTCTTAGAAATGCAATTTACTAGACAGTTGGGAGCTCTCCTAAGTCCCTGAGCAGTATAATTCTCAGACATCTAGTGCTTCTTAAACTGTTTTCTGCTTCTAAATCACCTTATCTAATCACACATTGTATGTCTATATGAGTGTGCCATTCCACTGTTGCTTATGTGTATGTAGTATATTTGGTGTATTGAACCACCATGCCTGTTGGGGTATAACCATTAAGCAACTATGTATTTATTCCTCTGTCCCTTTAAAAATATTTCTTGGAGCTACTTCTTTCCTTGCTTCTGGATGAAAATCTAAGTGGTCCGTGATTACTCTAGTAAGTTCTACATAATGGGCACTATCAAAAGCTGGCTTTGTCCTCTGGATCTGGCATGTGTTTAATCCTTCCTTTCATGGGACACTCAAATATTCTTTGGTGGAAACCTTCTCCTACTATTGCCAAATTACTGCAGATCCCTTGATAATAGCAAATATTTCTTTATTCTGGCTAATGAGTTAGTCCTTCCACAGGCAGGCACTAGAAATCAGGTACTGCCTACACTTTCTCTCTGCTCAAGTCTATTACCCACTCAGACAGGACTTAATAACATTCAGGCTCTCTCTGTCCTGCATGGCACACATCTGGTTCATGGGAAATGCTTATGCGTGTTTTGTGCCAACAAACTCTGGGAGTTTGGGCTGATCCCACTCATCCACCATTCCTTTGACTTGTCAATAGTGGCTAGTCTGCTTGCCTTTGGACTGTTACATTTGTAGGAAAGAGTCAGACATCAGGGCCCAAGGCCTTGTAACTGTGGGGCATAAGTGCTCCTAAGTGTTCTCTTGAAGCCCCTCTCATCAGTGTGAGGTGAGAGGGCCAGCATTTCCTTACTCTGACTTGGGATGGAGAGTGGGATTGACTCCACATTGATGCTTCTTTCCAAAAATGCCTCCGCAGAACTGCTGAAGAAAAATGTATTAATCATAATTAACTAAACAAGTCACTGTTGCTACTTAGCCTGAACGGTTCTACTTAAAGTTACCCAGGTGAGAAGTGGCTAGATTGGAAACCACATTTGCCTTTATGATGATCAGTTTGGGACTCATATTTAAAACTACTGATTGTTTTCTCTGTCCTGGGCATATTAATGTATCTTCATACTTATGGCTCATTACTCCTTTTGGCAGTCTTATGGGCCTCTTATTTCACTTCTTTTCAACTGCTCTGGTAAATGCCTGAGAACCAGAGAGATGAGACCTCAGCAAACTCCCGGAGAACCCCAAAGCAAATTTCACGCATGCCCCATAGCCTATATTTAAAATCATGTTGCTCAAAACAGACTCTCCAAATTTCATAAAAATCTGTCAAGCTGATTTTGCTTGATGTAGTAACAGAGATATGTTAAAACATATACAAACGTATTTTTATTTTTATAGCTATACATACATGCGGTTAAAAATAAATAAATATTAGGTAGTAAATTCAACTGGCTAAGGAAAAGAGTATTTTGATTATGTTGTTGGAATAGATGGGAATTTGAATGGTATTGTTTCTCAACCCTGCTGGAGGCTGGGGGATAGTAAATTTTCTCAAATACCATTTAAGTCTCTGTGTTCCTTGCTGTTTGTCTTGCCAGGATATCATAGGTCTTGATGGATTTATGTGCAGTCATGCTTGGCTGATTGTTCCACCTCTTTGATCGTCCCACTAGGCTGTCCTTTGGAAATCTGCTGTTAGCCTGGGCCTGCTGTGTTGCCATATGCCCTGCAGCTTTCATCTGATAAACAGTTCTTTCTGTTTGTTTGCTCTGCTAGGCTTACTATACAAATTCGAGTTAGAATAAAAGGTTTAGTTTTGACCTTCCCAAATTGCTAAATATAATTGTGTCTTTTTATACATCTTTACTATACTAAAGGCACTGCTGAACAGACAATCCTTTCAGAAGGGAAATGAGTTATTTTAATTCTTTGAAAGTTGTAGATTCATTTTCATTTTTGCTCTAGTAGCCATTGTTTATTTGAAAATTCTCTTGCAGTTTATTAAAGTGAGCTCTCTCTGCATTTTGCTGGAGAACTTAGCTCTTCCTGACACAAATGACTGGGGGTTTTATTTATATTTCTTTATTTTGCTATTATTTTTAAATATTTAGTGAATCACCAGCAGATTTTAAAGCTCACTAAGAGGTTTCAGAGTTTCTTCTGCTTAAGCAGTGGGTTATAAACAAGATGTAATTTTAAAAATTGAGATTCCAGTACAGGTAGAGTTGAGGGTTGTATTAAATTTAGTAGGAGAAAAAACAGAGGGGGGTTAACTTCAACATTTACCTTTTGCAGACATCGTTATTACTCTCCCATCATTTGGCCTGTCTCTGGGAGAACCTCCTGCTCTTGGGGGCAAGTATTCATTCTGTATGAAGAGGTTATCTTCAGGGAATGGTGGCATCGCCTCTCCTCATTAAAGTCCTGGGATCTGAACACTTTTCAACCAACAAATGGCTCAAAGTCTGTGTACTTGATGCAGAGAGGTGTTACTTAACTCTCACTGTACTTCTCAAATTTCTAAAATTAAGTGTTCTTAAAGGAAAAGAGGTGTAAACCCTAGGGTTGTCGGTTTAGTATATCACAAGCAAGATATTTCTTTAAAATTTTTATCTTCAAAAGTCATATAACATTGACATTCAAATATGTATATATGTATACATATATATAATATTTATCTATGTTTAATGTAAACAATTTATATGTAAAATTAAAGAATTTTCCCCTAGGCAACCTTTGAGTAAAATTAATAATTATTCCTATTCTGGGTAGAAATTCAGTATGGTCTGGTTCCTTTATTCCTCCCATTTTACTCTTTCCTAGGTGATTAGAGTCGTTATGGCTTTTCTTTCAGAGGATATGTTGTGTGATGATATGTTGTGTCGTGTTTCTTCCACTCTAGTAAGTATCAAGCTGTACTTGATGGAGCTCCTATTATGGCTTTATATTTTCCCCATGTTAGCTCTCTTTAGAGGAGGGCTAACTTTGCTGCATATACAACTCTTGTCTCTGACAAAGATGGAATTCAATGCCCTCATGGTCAGCATTTATTTATTTTTTAATACAACCTCCCTCCTCTTTGTTCTTCCCTCTCTCCCAGCACACTTTGAGGCTGGCTCAAATGCTTTCCATTTGCTACAAATCCCTTTCAACAATATTATCTTTTTTACCACTTACTTCCTCTAGAAATACATTGTTCATTTCTTAAAGACATGTATAAATCTTTTAGGTATGGTATTTAAAGCACAATAAACGTAAGCCTAGGTGCTTTCAGAGTGAATTAACTACTAAAGCTTATATATAGAGCTATGCATGTGCGAGTGTATGCAAATAGTGAATAGCAGTCAGAATATTATTGTCACCAACCATACTGATAATTGAAGATTCCACAGATGGTGTGTCAATTCTCTTGTCCCTTTGCCAAGCGCTCTTTTTGGTTCCTCCCCAGTCCCTTCTTTTTTGCGTTCATCGTTCTAACTTCTAGCATCTCTTTGAAGAAGGAAAGATGTTGTCAATACAAGATCCACTACAAGCCAAAAGGAACATCTTTTCTTCCTGTTGTTTTGCTTCCTTCCTTTTTATTTATTCTTCCTATTTCTAGACTATACATACCCTGTTAATAATCAACAGTAACCCATTAATACTCATGAGGTAGGTATGCAGGAGAAAATTTAATTGGCATCATTCTACACTTGCAAACTGAGAACAGGGATGGGTTTAAATCACTCTAGATGAGGAACCAGAATCTAAACTTATTGCCATTGACTCAGGGCTATTCCTTTCTCTCTGCTTTGCAATAGCACTTCAAAGTACACCACAGCACAGATTTCCAGACATAAATAGAATACTTAAATTAGAGCTGTGACCTGTCTTTAATAATAAACCAATAATGAAATACTGACCAGAAAATCACCTAATTACTGAAAATATATGAAATTTCCACTATACTGCTTGAATTTGAAGGGACAGATTACTTTAGATTTGAATCCTATCCATTTAGCTGGAATTATGTCCAAGCTGTAGATTATCCGAAAGCAATGGATACATAAGTAACTGTATATCTCAGAATACTGGTTAATGTTTGTAACTTCCAATTAAAAGGTTTCTAGTCTTAGGTTTCATAGGATTTGGTTGGAATTGATATAATTAATCGAAGCTTCTCTTTGTTATTCTATAGTTTCCTTGCATTCATACATTCAACCAACACATACTTAGGGCCTAATATGTGTCATATACTGTTCTAGGTGCTAAAAATTACTTACTGAGTGAATGTGTTTGCAATTTTGCAATTCAGCCATATTTAGAAAATGGATCTAGAAGAAGTGAAGGTAAAGTAAGGTTAGGATGAAGTCATAGATACAATATCTCTCCATTGAAAATTACAGTAATTCCTTTTCATTGTTGTTTAAATGAATCATAGAATTTTGGGGATGCATGGAACCTACTCAAATCCCCTACTATGTAGAGTAGAGAAAATTGAGTATGGGCAGATTAGGTGGTATGCTCAGGATCACAGAGCAAATTATTGGCAGCTGGATCCAACCCAAGATTGCTGAGTGTTAGGATTGTTAGGAACATGTGCATTTTAGCAAGACCATGGAAAACCCTTAGGCTTCGTGAAGTCATTGATGACCCTGAATCCAAAGGTATGCCTTCTGCCTTTTTAGGAAAAGAAAAAAAATCTTACATCGTTGTCAGTGTCCTAGCTTTCAAATTTGGTTAGTAGATTCATTGGTGCTGATTGGCCTGTTAAATATAAACAAATAAATAATTACTTTTTTCATACAGAAGTTAAAGAGATGGTATTTTGGAAGATTTTTCCATCTAAGACAAAATTGACTTCTCCTGTGTGGCCCTTTATTTCCTCTTGTCGCTATGAACAGAGGTAGCATGAACATCACAGAGACTGTACCATAATTTAACCTTTTCATTTTACAGTTAAGATAACAAAGCCTAAAGAAAGAAAGTGACTTGCCAGTGATGTACAGATAGTTAGAGGCAGAGTAAGACGTCTTGATTCTTAATTCTAAATTCTTCTGCCTCCTTATTTCATGTTCTGACATTATTTGGTAGAATATCGGAATCTTGTTTCATAGGCAATAAAGTGTTTATCCTTCCTTTGAAAACAAACTTTCTGCTAGCACTAGAAGATGATTCTGTGTCTATTTGTATCCACTCCTGGGTTTCTGGGGTCTTTTCTTCCAGCATTCTGAGGCATAATATGCCTGTGGTTTCACAGAGAGTGACCAAATTTCAATAAAAGTTGCTCTGGATGGGCCTTGGCTTTATTCCTTTAAGTTCTTAGAAAGGTGGTGATTGGGCTGGGAATTTTCTATAACAGAAAAATAAGCTATTTAAAGAGCAGTTTTTATGCTACTGACAGTTTCCTTTTCTTTCCAGATTTGGTTCATTCTCTTAGGCATCTTATTTTAGAATTATATGAGGGATGTATGTGTATATACCTGGAAAGTTTTACAGATACTTAAACAGAAGAAGCATGAAAATTCTCTCTTGATAACAAACCTCTCAAATAATCACCCCTTAAAAATAGGTTATGGCTGAGTAATAGCCATGGCTTTCATTGTCTACAATGGACATCCATTAGGAATCTGGGGCACAAGGTTGATGGATCATTGCTAGCAAGTAGGAGGACTCTGTTAGTAATCATTCTGAAGGGTTCAGAAGTTTATTTGAAAGTTCAGTTCATGAAGAAAGAAGGTCTTTGTGAAGCCCTTTCTTTAGTTGATGAAAGTTCAGCCACTGCTGGTATGCTGGGGATAACACGATAGATTTGCTTCTGGTATCTACACCCTCACTCATTTGCTCTCACACCTTTACTTCTCAAGCCAAAATGGCCCATGTCCTTGTTTTGAATAAGCCAATATAAAAATTCATGGAAAAAAAAGCTGCATGCCTATTTGTCTATATTAAGTAACAGATCCCTGCTCCCAATCAAGGAAAAGAAGTTCAACCTCACTGAATTTTCTTATTGTTCAGACTCCTTTTATATATTCACAAAATGATAAATATTTATATAATTTTACATCATGACCTGCTCTGTCATATTACACGTACTGTGTACTGACCTTCATCCTTCTTAGTAACACTCTCTTATTTGTGTTGTATAGAGATCTAACTCCTACCCTTTGCCCCATTGGTCTCACCCAGAGAGAATTTGTCTAGCCCCTGCACCCCAATCTTGATGACATCTTTGTTCTCAGCATGAGGAAAATCTGAGAGTCACCAATGATCTATTTAGAAAATCTTCTTTTTTTCTACATGTTTGCTGATAAAAACAGAATTGCTCAGAGAAGCAGGAGGATTTCTGTGGTTCTATTACTACCACTGCCTTGGAGTTGTGTAGGTTTCTAGTTTCCATACTTCACTGGATCCTTATAAGACTCTATGAGTTAACTGAGACAAATTTTCAATCATATTTTCAGGTGAAGAAATTGAGTCTCAAAAAATAAAGTGACAGCAAAAGTTACTGAGACACTTGGTGATGAAAATAAGACTGGAGAACTGATCTAATTTTTGGTACAGAACTTTTTCCTAAAGCATCCCAGGTCTCTATATTTTCTCACATAAAGATTCAAAGTTTGTTTCCATATAAGCGGCCACAGAATCCTGAGCCTATGAGCAAAGTCAGTGTATAATATAAGCCCCATGTATCTGACCTGTGACTGTTTCTGCTAGTACAGCTGATAATGATTGTCACTGATAAGGTAAATGATTGAGTAAAGCCCAGAAAATCTCTAGGCCATGTAGGTATTTTTTATTCATAGCTTGAGGCTGTGGTGGGAAAGCAAGAGAAGGTAATGAACGTTTATTGAGTGTCTCACTAGGTACAAATTCTGTGCAGGTGCTTTACCTATGAGCATAGCAATCCTGTGAGGGAGTTAGACATTTTCTGCATTTTCAAAATGAAGGATGTGAGGTTCTGAGGAAGAATCAAGATCTTGCAGCTAGAAAGTAGCACATGCGGGTGAATGCATTGTGATGAACCAGAGTCTTCTTCTGTAAGTGAAACCCAACTTCTTCATCAGAGCAAAGATATTCTAAAAAGAGCCGGATGTTCTTCTGCACTGTAGCAGTTGAAATAGTCAGTTAATGAAGCATGGTATGGCATGGGGAGACAGACCAGGATTGAAATTTTAATTTAATAAATTGTACTATATTATTATTGCCATCAAACAATACATTTCACTGTTTTTGGTCTTCTTTATCCTTTAACTAAGGAAAAAATACATTTCATTTCACTTAAACTTGTATTATCTTTCAGTCACAGAATCTTTAACCATGTATTTATGTGGTATTACACTCATACATTTTCATATTTTAGTACCCAAGGGAGTCCTGGGAATTTCAAGTTTAATATAAGATTAATTTTGGAATACATACTATCTAATACTTATGTCTCCAGACATTGGAGACTTCCAAGTGGGAAAAAAAAAAAAATTTCAAAGCTTCCAAACACATATAAGAAGTGAAATCCTGTTGATAAATCCTTTGGCTAAATGCCATGAACTAAAACTTTTGCAAACGAATCTCATTGAAGTTTTATTGAAAAAAAAAAGCAATTCCATCAAAACAGCAATAACAATTGAATCAATTCCAGGTCATTGCTAAAGACTATGCTTAAGAGAGATGGTTTTGATCATTTAATTTTTAAAATGGAAATATGAGCCTAATGAAATTTCCTCACATCCAGTCTCTGCTCTTGGCAGTGAAATATCTCCACAGATACACTTGTCAACATAATAACTGGCAGCATTTTTCTTTCATCCAAAGAGGTAACATTTGCAATTACTGATGAGATCTGGAAAGATCTACTAGATGAGAGGCTAGCCAAACAAGGTCCTAGGGGTAAAGGCTTTTCTAGATGTACTGATGGAGCACTGTCACAAAATGTTGGTTTATTTAGTCCTTTAATTAACATTTACCTATGAGCATAGAAATCCTGTGTGAGAGTTAGACTTTGACATTAAGTTCCTGGGTGCAGCAGTTTAAAGGTGGGAATTAATCCAGAGTAGTTTTGCAGTTATAAAGCTGTATCTGGTTGAGAAGCTGATAATCATTTTCCTGATTTTTTCTTGCCATCTAAGGCTGTACTTAAGAGAGCATCCTGTTTGGAGTTGGATTAAGGGATAGTTGGAGCATAGTGTTGTCACACTGACATTTCATAATTCTTTCTGGTAAGCAATTGAATTCACAGAGTCCAGATTTTAAATGAGTGCTTCAAGTATCTTGATGAGAATAATGGCAGTCACTTTGCTTCAAAATATTCCTTAAAACTGTCACTGTTTGCAGATGACATGATACTATACATAGAAACCCTTAAAGATGCTATTGGAAAACTACTACAGCTCATCAATGAATTTGGTAAAGTTGCAGGATACAAAATTAATATACAGAAATCTGTTTCATTTCTATACATTAACAACAAAGTATCAGAAAGAAATTAAGGAAATAATATTATTTACCACTACATCAAAGGGAATAAAATACCTAGGAGTAAACCTACTTAAGGAGGCAAAAGACCTGTGTTTGAAAACTATAAGATGTTGATGAAAGAAATTGAAGACCACACAAACAGATGGAAAGATATGCCATGTTTTTGGATTAGAAGAATCAATATTGTTAAAATGACCATACCACCCAAAGCAATCTACAGATTCAGTGCAATACCTATCATATTACCAAGGACATTTTTCACAGAACAGGAACATAAAAATTTTAAACTTGTATAGAAACACAAAAGACCCAAATAGCCAAAGCAATCTTGAGGAAGAAGAATAGAGGTGGAGGAATCATGTTCCCTGACTTCAGACTATACTACAAAGCTATAGTAATCAAAATAGTATGGTACTGGCACAAAACCAGACATCTAGATCAGTGGTGGAGAGCCCAGAAATAAACCCACACATTATGGTCAGTTAATCTATGACAAAGGAGGTAAAAATATATAATGAAGAAAAGACAGTCTCTTCAATAAGTGGTGCTAGGAAAACTGGACAGCTACATGTAGAAGAATAAAATTAGAATATTCTCTAACACCATACAAAACTAAACTCAAAATGGATTAAAGATATAAATATAAGACCGGGTACTATAAAACTCCTAGAGGAAAACATAGGCAAGACATTCTTTGACATAAATTGCAGTGATAAATTTTTTGGATCCGTCTCCTAGAGTAATGGAAACTAAAGCAAAAATAAACAAATGGGACCTAATTAAACTTAAAAGCTTTTGCACAGCAAAGAAAACCATAAACAAAATGAAAAGACAACTATGGAATGTGAGAAAATATTTGCAAATGATGCTACCAACAAGTGATTAATCTCCAAATACAAACAGCTCATACAGCTCAATATCAAAACAAAACAACAAACCACCCAATCAAAAAATAGGCAGAAGATCTAAATAGACATTTCTCCAAAGAAGACATACAGATGGCCAAAAAGGACATGAAAATATGCTTAACATCTTTGTTTAACTCAGTTTTCTCAAGAAGCTACAAAATGTGTATTATGTCCATTTGGAAGGGAAAACTGAAGCCTAGATATTTTTAACTTACCCCATATCACCTAGTTAACAATGAGAAAGCTAGTATGGATCCCAGTTTCTCTGACCCCAAAGGTCTTCATCCTTCTGCCAGACCATGCTACGTCCTAGTGCTGATGTCCCTCAAAGTATGCTGACCTGCCACGTTTTTTTAAATTGTCAGAATATCCTAGGGGATGATTACACTGGCAGATTGAACCCCCTTTCTATCCAAACAGCAATGCTCTGATAGCAAAGTGATTTTTTAAAAAGCCATAAATGCAGAGGAACAAAGAGAATATAATAGGAATTTGGAATACAAGAAACATTTGGAATACAAGAAAGCAGACAGGCAAGTGGTAACTGCACTAATCAACCAGAAAGATCTGGGTCTAAGAGATCATTAGAGGATCTGGAAGTCAGCTGATAGCTGATAGTAAGCCCAGCCTCTGCCTGAAGGACCGACCACCTTGAGAGTTTATACCATTCACCAAAGCAATGAAGTGCTGGAATTTTTAGAGCAGCTCAGGCTCTCAACAAGTAGGCAAGAGGTTAAGCTGTAAATTTTTGATTTTGAATGCTCTAGAATTTCCCATTTCTGTTTTCAGCTATGGAATAAAGGAAGAAACAGAGAACTAAAAGTTCCTGTGGTATAGATACCAACAACCAGGATGATCTTGGGTGTGTCATTACCTCTCTGGGTCTTGATATTCTGAAATATAAAAGGAAAAGGCTACACTGAGTCACCTTTATGATCCCATTAGTACAAACATTCTGTGATCCTGAAGATGGAATCTTTGTTTCATAGGTCTGCATTTATGTCAAGGGAAATGTCATTGTAAGTTTTTTATCATCAGAGAAAAACCATGAAAGTAGCAGATGAGCAGTACATTTGTATATCACAGTGTAACCAGTCATCCCTCAATTATACAAATCTTATTGAAGAAATGACAGTCAAAAGCCTCTCCATATTCAAGTATAAAAATATATATAAAATTATATTCAACTGGCTAGCAGCCTGTGTCTGAGTTTTTAATAGAGTTATATTTCTTTTCTGTGTTAAAAGAGGGCTTTTCCACTTGAATATAAGAGGTGGGGTACCTCATTTGGCTGCCCTTTCTAAACTGTGGGCTAAATTTATTAATGCAGCTCATGACTTCTTCCCTTTATTTCATTAAGCGTGGTCTTTATTTTCTCATAAGCCAATATATATTTTGTTATTATGGAAATAAATATCAAGTAGGTAGGAATGAGCTTACAGATTTATCCCACATAAAGACAATGTGACAGATGAAAACCTGCATTTAAAAAGAGCTATATCAATGTGAATTATTCACTTTCCCCTGATTACTTACAAATATATTTTTATTCCTCAAGGATTATATTAAAGAACATTTAACACAATATTCATTCATTCAAGTAAACAAATTCAAGTTATTCACAATTTTTAGGATTTCATTTCTTGTTTAATTAGGTCATCTTGTGTGGTTTAAGCAACTTGATTTTTTAAAAATAAAAACATTAGTAAAATTACTGCTCAATGGTAGTAATTACATTGGATTTGGAGACAATGCAAAATGAGGGGACAAATACAACTAAAAGAAAGCTAGAAAGGTTATAATAGAGGGAAAAAAAGAACTAATATGTTTCCATCTAAAACTTCAACTGAACTGAACAGATAAGAAAAAAATACTGAATGGACTAAGAAAAATGAATACAAAATCCAAATAATGGTCTGATTTTGGAACTTAAGGATTCCATGTGTCTTTCATTTACATAATCTCATTCTCTTTCTCTCTCTCTCCATATATATATATTTATATATCTGTATCACTCTCCATATATATATATCTGTATCTCTGTATATCTACACACACATACACACACACACACGAGTTGGGAACACTAGATTAATTCATATTTTGTTTCCCATATTGGAGAAACAGATTTGGAAATTAGACCTTTAAAGATTTTGCTATACTACAGGTTGAAATAGATTGTTCATTTGATTATACTGAATTCCCAGTATGACAACCTTTATCATGACCTACATTTCTATGCAAATGAATTAAAAATATTGAATAGTCTTTGTGTTAGGGGCCACAAGGACTCTAAAGATGAAAAGAAAAAAACCTGACATTTATTTGGCACATCCTATGAGCTAAACACTGTATTAGTCAATTTGTGTGCAAGGCTGTTAATATTATCTGTATTTCACTGAATCAGAAACTGAGGCCTGAAGTACAGCAGCTGGGCCTCATACCCAACCATCAGATTTAATACGTCATCCCCTGTACTACACTGGCTCCCTAAAATACAGTCCTAATCTCTAAGTTGCTTATCAGGCATTGTTTTCTCAAAATAGTAGACAAGGGAATACAATACTTGTGGAGCATGGTAACTGACAGAAGGGATATAGAAATGTTGTTGGAGGAGATCAGAGTAGGGAATGAGTGTATTTACTTAGTGGAACAACAGGAACCTCTTCATGTGAAAGACAGTATTAGAGATTGCTTCCTAAGCAATAAGAAAATTTTGACAGTTGGAGATGGGGGTGGGAACATTTGAGAAGAAAAGAAGTCAGCTAAAAAGTTACTTATACAGGAAGTACAGAGGTAATCCTGGAAAAGGAAACTAGCCAGTTTTATGGGAGTCTTTAAGTTAAAAGCCAAGGAGTCCTTAAATGTCAAAAGAGACTAAGTGCAGACCTTAATAAGGAGGTAACCATAATAGACTAAATATCAATACATGTGGGTCTTGGCAACCATTGGATATGGTGGTGTTAGAGAGAGAGTTGATGACAATAATTCAAAGATTAGGATCGAAATGCTATCATCATCATATTCTTGTTATTATTATTGCTAATAGGAAAAAGAAACCAGAACTAGTAAAAATCTTCCTGCATAAATATATTTGTGTTGCTTTTCTTTTTGAATCCTGTTCTCCTCTAGGACACATATCCCAAGCATAAACAAACATAACAATTTCTAGCCCTCTATGCCATATGTGGACAAGTGGACCAGATATGATCCCTGGACCAGAACCTAGGTTCCTAGGCTATAGCACATGTACTGGAATATATAGGTTACCAGTGGCGCATCATCCCATCTCCAAGGCAATCAAGATATCAATTCTCCCCATGAGGGCTACCGTGTCTTTCTTTTTTTTCTTTTTTGGCTGTGCCTCAAAGCTTGCAGGGATCTTAGTCCCCCCACCAGGGATTGAACCCGGGCCCTTGGCAGTGAAAGTGCAGAGTCCTAACCACTGGACTGCAGGGAATTCCCAGGACTACCCTTTCTTAATTGTGGTAATTTATGTATCTATTCAATTAGCCCAATATTGTTTTTTCTTTCAATATGTACATTTTTTTTTCAAAAAACTGCTAAGTTATTAAGACTTAAATACTTATTTGGACCCAACTACTTAATAACAGAACTGTTAGGCTTTTTGTTTATTTGTTTGTTTGTTTGTTTTTTGCCTCTGGTCGATGTGAGAAAAATTACTGAGATATTAAAGGTGCTGTAAACTTAAATTTGGGGGACTACAAATGTACAACTCTGTATATAGTACTGGGCAGAATATGAGTGCCATTAAATAGGACAAGATTTCTTTGAATCCCACTCCCAAGAATTTTTTCTCCACCCCACATCAGCTACCCACTTCCACGATCATATTTTAGATCTTGTCATCAGGAATAACTGTACCATTCCAGTGCC
The DNA here is from genome assembly GCF_026419965.1 of Kogia breviceps. Lineage (NCBI taxonomy): Eukaryota > Metazoa > Chordata > Mammalia > Artiodactyla > Physeteridae > Kogia > Kogia breviceps. The sequence goes on along the minus strand of NC_081320.1, from coordinate 76,605,578 downwards.
CCATTTTCAACCATTTTCCCAGTGGGACTTCTCTTACTCAGTATCTTTTATATACATTATTCTTTATTGTTCTCTTGTGCTCACTTCCCTTCTCACCCAGCTTAGAATCCATGCAACTTTTCCCAACTACAGCCTTAACTCTTTTTCCTTCACTTTTCCTGTCATACTTAACTTGACAATACCTCTACCTTCATTAAACCTAACTCTCCAGATACTTCACCTCTGCACCCGTGCATCAACGTGTGGCTGGAGAAAAAGACACCATCATGCTGCCTAATTAATGTTAAATTCTCAAACACATCATTGATGCCTCACGGTAAGCCTAATAAATTCACCTTATTTTCTGAGATGACTCACACCTTCCTCTCCTCCAAACTCTAATACTCTTTCTCCAATCCTTTATTCCTTCCTTCACTGAAAAGATAGAATCTCTCAAAACAGACCTCATTTTCCCTCTCCAAATCTCTTGCTATACCTGCATCCACATCTCTGTAGTCTTCCCTCTTGTTTCCTGATTGAACTAGCCCCATTCTAACCTACAGCTTCTGTATGTGTATATTAGATATCAGTCTCTCTTGCCTATTCAGGGGCTTCTCTTTTGCATCTCAATATTTTCTTTCTCTTGTTGATCACTCCCATAAATATAAAATCATGTTATGAAGTATTTCATTTTCAAATATAGTAAAGGACCCATCTTTAATCAAACAATCACCCCGTTTGTCTGCTCCTTTTTACAGCAAAACAAAAACTTGTCTCTACTCATTATCTCTTCCTCATCTGTCATTCTCTCTTTGATCCACTCCAATTCTCCAATTAGGCTTTTGTTTTCACCATTTGCCAGAATAACTCTTATAAAGGATACTGCCATTTTGCCAGGCTCATGGTATGTTTTCAGTTTTTATCTTACTGTATTTCTCAGTAGCATTTGGCATTGATGATCATTCCTTTTATTTAGAAACACTTCCTCACTGGTTTTTGGGGTCCTGCTCTTCTAGCTTTTTCTAACATCTCTTTCATCATTGTCTGTCTCATCCACTACCAAAGAATCTCTGTATGGAGGGTTTTATCTTGTTTACCTGGATCCTCAGTACCTATAACAGAACTGGCACATAATACTCGGGGCCCCAAAATAGAGATAAGTGTTTTAGATGGAAAATTTAGGGAAGACAATGAAGGCAGTGCCTTTAAACTGGACCGGATTGGGAAGGATTTCATCAAATATTTTATTTTGAAGTGTTAGGGGAAGTAAGTTAGAGAAAAAAGCATTAGCGAAGATGCAAACTTAGAAATCACTGGCCTGGACTTCCCTCGTGGTCCAGTGGTTAAGACTCCGTGCTTCCACTGCAGGGGGTGCAGGTTTGATCCCTGGTCAGGGAAATAAGATCCCTCATGCCCTGCAGTGAGGCCTTTAAAAAAAAAAAAAAAATCATTGGCCAAACTTTGGGAATAATGACTTGCTTTCCAGTCACATTGCACTATGGGGGTTAGGATTTCAACTTTTACATTTGGGGGGACACAAACAAGCAGTTCACAATAGACATCTACACTGCATCCAGAGGCAAGTGTACATTCAGGCTTAGGAACAGTTGCCTTGCACATGGGTGACATTGGATACAAGATATGTGGATAGATTCTTTTATTTATTTATTTTTTATTATTTATTATTTTATTTTTGACTGTGTTGGGTCTTTGTTGCTGTGCGTGGGCTTTTCTCTAGTTGCGGAGACCGGGGGCTGCTCTTCCTTGTGGTGCGCTGGCTTCTCATTGCCGGTGCTTACCTTGTTGTGGAACACAGGCTCTAGGCGCATGGGCTTCAGTGGTTGTGGCATTCGGGCTCAGTAGTTGTGGCTCACGGGCTCTAGAGCGCAGTCTCAGTAGTTGTGGCACAAGGGCTTAGTTGCTCCGCGGCATGTGGGACCTTCCCAGACCAGGGCTCGAACCCATGTCCCCTGCATTGGCAGGCAGATTCTTAACCACTGCGCCACCAGGGAAGCCCCAAGATATGTAGATAGATTCTTATTAGGACATAGCGCATTGATACAATGATGCTTTTGCAGGCCATATTTGAAAAATGAAATTATTATTCATGGCAATCACTAATGCTAGGGCTTCTCGGTAGAGAGCATTGGAGGGGTATCTAGGAACATGTCTTCCAGTTTCAGTACTATTTATCTTGGTCAATCAATGACTTCCTACATAGTTTCCTCAGGAATCCAGTGGGCAGTTCCCAAGTAAGCCCCAGCGGGCAGCTCTCTAGCAAGTCCTGTGGGTGCCCCAGTGGGTGTCTTCCATGCAAATCTAATTGGCACCCCAGTGAATGGTTATTTTCTTGCTTGCCAGCCTCAGCCTGCATGAACTTAGCATACTTGGCCATCTGTTGGGCCATAGCCACACCTTCCAGTGAAATCTGAACCTCAGCCCTGGTGGAGCTCATTTCTGGGTTTATTTCTTCCTTGGGCACTATCCTTCGGCCCTATGGGTAGTGGCTGCATCTCATGTTTATTTTCTTGTATTCTTTAGTGTTCTTTAACCTTTTACTAGTAAAATGTTTATTCTCTTTGTACTAGTTAGCAATTCTTTAAAGTTTCCCTGATTAAATTACTAGTGTGGTTTCTGTATCCAGTTGGGTTCTTACTGATAAATGATTATTCCATGTATAATGGATATCACCCAGATGTAGCAATTGGTAAATTCAGAATGTGCCTTTTAAATGCTAATATATTTTCCTTTCCAATTACCAGCAATTGGTCATCATATGGCAGAATCTACATCCAAACTTAGTAAAAGAAAAACTCAATTTACCCAAGTATATGTTGAAATAAAAGCAAAGCACCATAAAATGTCAGCTGTCAATGAATTTGAGAAGCATATGAAAATATTTTCTTTTCTCTTTTGCAACAGACATACTAATAAAACAAATATTTGAATGACAAATCATAGAATAACATGAACTTGAGATTTAATTGTGATCTGTTGAAACTGCATTATCCAAGTCATGATATGGAAAAACAAAAACAACAAATAAAATGTTTTGTCAAACCTCTGTGTCTAGAGTAGTGGAGAGAAATAAAAATACTGAGCCAGTGTTATTTGAAAATACGGAACCAGTTCTTGGGGAAATTATTATTGCCTTTTCCAGAGATAATTTTATGGTCTAGACCAAGGAGTGACCAATTAAGGCTGCAGGTTGACCTGTGTTTGCAAATAAAATTGTATGAGAATAAAGCCATGGCCATTCATTTACATTTTGTCTGTGGTGGCTTTTGCTTGACAATGCACAATAGAATAGTTGTGACAGAGGCCAAATGACTCCACAAAACCTCAAATATTTATTATCTGTCTCTTTAGGAAAGTTTGCTGATCCTGCAGGACATGGGATCTGTTTTCGCCATTGAGGCTTGAAAGCAGCTAAATAAATAATTGTGACTAAGTTCCAGTAAAACTCTATTTATAAAAGCAGGCTACAGCCCAGATTTGGCATATGGACTTTCATTTGCTGACCCTGTTGTAGAGCATAGTAGGTATGCAATAAATATTAGCTGAATAAATTTTAAAAATTGATTAAAAAAATTCTAATATTGCCAACATATTCTGTTCTCTTTTTCAGAGTGTGTGTGTATCTAGATGATACTCATGTGACAACTGACCACCGGGCCTGATGGATGACTTATGTAACCTCTGGAGAGTTACCTACATTGTGATCAGAAAGTACTGTGCCGGTGTGGAAAACATTGCAGTACTGGGGCTAAAGATAAACTTCATGCTTGATAAAAAACGACCAAAAGGTAAGGCTTCTCTCTGGTGTGCTGCAGTCTTCAGTCTTCTGTTTTTCATCCCCACTGGCAACTCAGACCTGTCCTTAATCCATCATATACCTCTTGAGCATGTGCTCTGGGTTCACTGTCATGATGAAAAACTACTCCATGAACTCAGCAGAGGAACTCCAGATTGAATCTCAGCTGTTTACATAGCTTCTGAAGAAAATGTCACCCAAATGTGGGAAACAATCCAAGAGGCATTTTGAGTGTTTGTTTTAAACTAGAAATATTGACAGTGGTACATGTTTTTTTTGAAGCTGTTTGTTAGTTCTACAAATCCAGGGAGACAACTTTCACTAGCCAGTTTGAGATTACCTAATTTGATGATGCACCTCCATTATCTCATTCAGACCTGCCCTGGCACCTCTATCCTACTGCAAGTAGCATAATCCAGGCCCTCATACCTCTTCTCTGAATTGCTGCCTCCAGCTCTTCATGTCTCTAATTTGTTTCACCTTTCTCAGCCAGATTTATCTTCCTGAAGCACAAATCCCATCACCTCACTATTTTTCTCAGAAACCCCAAATGATTCCCATATGCCTGGAGAATAAAATCTAGTTTTAGTCAGTCAACAGCCTTCGGTTCCATTTATCTCTACCACTCCCTACTCCTTCTGTTTACTCTCAACTACTTCCTTTTATGGAGGGTTGCCAGATAATAATATAAGGGATACCCAGGTAATTTGAATTTCAGATGAAAATGAGTAACTTATTAGTATGACTATATCCCAAATACTGCATGGGAAATATTCATACTTAAAGATGATTCATTATTTATATGAAATTTAAATTTAACTGGGTATTTTTATTTGCTAAATCTGGCAACCCTACTTCCATGCTTGCTACATTTATCAGATTCAAATATATTTTGTTTTCTATATGTACCTCATGCTTTTCAGTTTTTCTGATTCTTGTCAGAATTACCTCCTAAATACCTAGATGCCATAAATAAAATTTGGAGCACATAACTGTTCCCTCTCCTAAGTCAACATGGTGTAGAAGAAAGGATAAGAATGAGACATACTTGGATTAGCATTATGACTTCAAGTTGGCCATCTCTGTGACCTTTGGGCAAACTGCTTAGCTTTTATAGGCTTCATTTTCTCCATCTACACAGGAGGATCATAATACCAACTTTAAGTGATTATTTTAAGGTTAAGTGTGTAATTTTATAAAATCTTTCTAAAAATATGTGGTTCATAGGAGGTGTTCAATAAATGACAGTACCTTATCAACTTTCTTCTTTTATCAGTGCTTCTTAAACCTCAAAGTTCCCCCAATATATGGTTTCCAATGTAAGAAACACTTTATTAAGTAGTTAGGTGGTCATTTCACACATTAGACATAAATACTAATCAAACTTAAGCGATGAAAGTCTGAGCAAAGCATGGTTATTAGAGGTTTGTTTATCTAGATAATCTAGAATAAGATATACTTTTCAACTCAACAAAATACAAAGACAATATTTAAACACTATCATAAAGAACTTTAGGAGTCACAGGAATATACCAATAGATCCTTATTAGAGAAACACTGCAGTCAGTCTTATTTGTATATATGCTTTACTCTCTACTAGACAGATTGTCTTTAGTCAGGCCACATATCTGGGTTTTGTTTCTTTTCCATAGAGAAATCTGTAGAGCAGAAACTTATATTCATTAACTGAAAGGCTGATTGACTGAATGTATAAATATTGACCTCAAATTCAGAAGTATAGGTGTTAATGATGACTTACGTGTCTGTTTAGCAATACCATTTACATCCAAGGCCTGTTTTGTTTTGTTTTGTTTTTTGGCTGCGCTGTGTGTCTTGTGGCTTGTGTGATCTTAGTTCCCTGACCAGGGATTGAACTCATGCCTTCAGCAGTGAAAGCACAGAATCCTAACCACTGGACTGCCAGGGAATTCCCCAAGACCCTTCTTGATGGTGTATCTGTACCACCTCTTCTGGATAGAGAATGGGTTATGTGACTTTGGCCATGGTTTATTGGACATCTGACCTGGCTGGCGTATACTGAGTCAACCAGATTTTGTCTCACAGGATGTGGGAATTGTTGTCAATCTCTGGTGGGTATTTAAAGTAAAGTGATGTCTGCCTCCCATGGGGCATCTTATTCTACTGGGAGAAGCAGATAAAATTATTCTGCAGAGCATGATATTAATGTGGCAGCCACTGAACTGGGGCTTAGAGAAATTGCAAAGTAACCTGTGACCTGGCTTTCCACTACCTGATTTAGTCCCTTATGGAAGTAAAGTGCTTGTAACTCCTATTTTTGTTAAAGTTTGAGGCTATTTTTTGTTATTCACAATCAAATAACCTCTAATGAAAGCACTCGGGTCAAAATGGGAAATTGAGTACATCTTTCAGGACAGCTGCATAGAGTAATGAGGATCACCTGTGGGCAGTGTGAATTTTAGAGTTGGCTGTGTGCATGTGCTCTTTCAAGGCAGAGGAAGCTAAAGGAAAGCAAGAGGGAATGGTAGACAGGTGAGAGAAAGGACCACTGATTGGCTAAATGAATATCAAAAAACTTGGGGAAATTGTCTCATACAATTCTTTACTAAGTCATAGTAAATGGTCTGCACCCTCTCCTTCATCTTCCCATGAGATGTTCAGAAAACCTATAATATTCACTAAACTTTGGATGAGTGTGCCTTTTTTATAATCAATGTGTAAGATGAGTATGTTGGGTGGCAAGATCGATACCTGTTTTGACTAAATGTAGTAGTGGGGCCCAGACTTGGATTTCAAATATGCTGCGCTATTGTTTCAGTTTTCATTTGAAGAAAAGGTTTCATAGATAAAAATTTTCATAAAACAGGCATAATAAAAAGAGCCTGAACAAAGAATTGAAAGGTATGGGATAACGTTCAAGATGCCTCACCTCTTCGTTATGTCTCATGTCATATTACTGATAGAGTAATCCTGGAAAATATTATATTTTATGAGTTCAAATATTATCAAGAGAATGAAAACAGTTTATAAACCACAAAGAGCTATGAAGGTTAGAGGCAGTATTAGGTTTACGGTTTAGATTATGAGCTCCTTTTCTTTGCTTCTGTTTCCTAATATCCAGTGTAGCAATCATAATAACGTAGGAGGTACTCATAAATTGATTGTTGAAGAAATGAACCTAGGCTTCAGAATCACATATGTATTTTATATACATACAAATAAATCAATCTCAAAACATTCATTGACAAAGAGAATGTAAACTGTCCTTGTCTACTAGGGAACAAACAATAGGAAATAGCAACAGAATTGATTTAGGTTAAAGTCACATCCCAATAGTGAGGATGGTAGCAGAGGAAGTCGAATATCCCTTCCCTAGAGAGTCTAAAAAGGTTGGATTTTGTTCTCCTTGGAGCAATTTAAATCTAATCTTGATGAACTTGAAGATCTCTCAGTATCTTTTCTATCCCTTTAATCTTAGGATTAAAATGAATCTGAAATCTTTTTTACATCTGGAACAGCAATTGATGTCTTCTGATAGGCTTAGATAACTCTGATTCAGTGGGACGTGTCCAAAAAATGCACTGCAGCATGTATGTCACTTGGTTGGTTTCTCATTTGGCATATTTATCATAAGCATTTCTGGTATATAATTCTAAAAGGCTTAAAAAACAATCTGTGGGCATTTTTACCTTCAGTGAATCACCCTGAGGGCACATAGCATGTTCCTTTAGGTCTTTGATGTGAGTAACAGAGAGTGTATGTAACTTAGTGCTCTTGTGACTAATTTCATGTAGGTTGCTTTTATTTATGGAACAACATGAATGAATCACTCCATGTAGTTCAGTGGCTTTACATAAATAGTAAACAGTGTATCCCAGTTTCTGACTGATAGTTTTTAGAATGATGGCAACATGTAGACCAGAAGATATAGCATCTATACAAGTTTACTTCATAGTCTTTCTGGATGACTTTTGTTCTTAGAACTGCCTTCAGGTTGGGGCAAGGCCCTGAACTTTAGAGGGCCCCATGTATCACACAAACACAGACAGAGTACATTTATCTACGAGTATGTGGTTATTTCTGTCACTTGGGATCTAGGACTCAAACTGGCATAATTCAATTTGAAACTATGAGCATCCATTCTCATGACCAGCACCATTCTCACCTCAGGAAATCACTTCTCCACATCTCGCCCTATATTATCAATATAAAAGGTAGTCATATCCAAATGTTATAAAGATTTGTGAGACATGATACTGCTGGTGTCACAGATGGACTGTGCTTTAGAAATCAGAGAGAATTTGAGTGGCAAACTTACACAGATGAAAGAAAACACAAATAATTTACATCAGTCTGGGTTTGATCAGGAAAACAGAACCACTCTAGGTATTATGAGAAAACATATCAATTAAAGGAATTAAGGTTGCCATGATTGTGGAAACAGCTGAGAGAGCGGATGTTGGAAGTCTGTAGCTTGAAGATGAGGGAAATAGTCACTAAGGACCTCAGCTGGAGGCTCTAAAACGTGTGATTCTTAAAGGATTGCCAGGGAATTGCTGCAATCTCAATATCTCTGGGAAAGTTCCTACCAACTAGTGGGCTATCATGAAAATATGGATGCATCTGGAATGCTTGGGAAGTCAATGAACATCCTCCATCTACCCATGAATCTCGTTACCGCAAACTCCAAAGAATAATGATTTCTTCTCCATTCTGCCTGCACAATATCACACGAGTTTCTCTCATTGGTAGTCTCTAACCCAGAACCATACAAAGGTCAGGCTCCTAAAAAATGTAGTTCCCGACTACTCCTCTGCATTGCATAGGAGGAGAATAGGGGCAGTGTTGAGTTGACAACTGGCAATTCAGCACAATCACCCCTTTATCAACTCAACATCCAAGTGTAACACTTCTTAAATATTTAATTTCTGAATAAAGACAAATATAATGTCTTGCTTCCAACTAATATGATGCACTTAACCTTAATTCAAGTACAGACACATGCATTTTCCCCGAAGGGAAGGCAGAAAGGCTCATATGCCACTTTATTTCTGATAGTCCATGACTTGAATATTAAAATATAGAGTTGACCACTCTGAGCATATTTTATATTCATAATGGAGAATAGAGGGGAAGCTTAATTTATGCAAATATGTACATATCAAAGAATAAAGCAAATATGGAGAGTTACTAGCCCTTTTTTTCTGCTTCTTGTCACATGGCCATAATTGGTATTTGTAACTCCCCACTTCCACTAGCTATAATTCCTTTGCCATCAGCAAGTGTATCATAGTTTTTGCCCAGTGGTGACTCAGAATTGGTATCCATGTTTCCATGTTGCTGATAAATTGCTCCTTCAACAGTGGATATAACTATATCAGCAATGGGGAATGAAAAGTCATATTTTTGAGCCAATACATAATTTCCAGCCATGGCTGATATTCACAGAATGGAACGTTTTGCCCATCTAATTGTTAAGTGTCTCCTCTGCTATGTTTACTCTTGTATTGTTACATGACACACAAATATCCCCCACATTTTGTGCCCATTCTGAAAGATTCATCCACATACCTCTTCTAAGCAGTTTTTCCAGTTTTTGAATCTTGTCCTTTTCAAATCCCTGGTCATTCAGCTAAATTGTTAGTGACTACCTATAGATAAGTGTAGATTTACAGTTTTGTTTTTCAAGTAATCTTATCTTTGAGGCCACCTAACTTAAAATTCTAACTGCTCAAAATTCTACCTGCAAGGAGGATATCCGTTAAATAGCTTCCCTTAGTACTACTACTGCCATCTGTTTCCAGATAGTTTTAGATTATCTTCTGGAACCATTTTTAAACCATGCCCAACTAGTTTCCCTTCTCAGTGAAGTGGTCATAGTGGAGTTTTCATGAGGCCATGGTATGAGGTGAGGGAGAAGAGGCAATGCAACATGAGTAGGCACCATGAGAATCTAAATCACTAGCTTGTGGCAGCTTATATTCACCTTTCTTCTGGAGCCCAGACTTGCACATACCACTTCCACTTGATGATGGACTGCTGTCACCCACATCAGTCTTTATGGCTTGGTGGTTCATGTAGCATTCAGCTTATGATGAGCAGTTCACTTTACATAGTAACTCTGTGGCCACAGTCAATTATTCAGGGCCCAGTGTACAGGAAAATGGTTTTCTGCAGAAAAGAACACGATTTATTCTAGAATCCTAGTGTCTGCATGATAATTCATCACTAGGGTCCTGTCAAGGCCCCGTTTACCATCCCTGTCACAGATACTTCATGTTCCACTGAAGCTGCTGCATCATATGGCACAAGTGGCAGAGAGGCTTACACAGCAGTGTGGAACAACAGTAGAGCCTGCTCTTTGGGCTCCACTAAGAACTAGAAATCTTACAAGTTACTTGGTAAATGTGTCCAAGCAACCTTCATGACCAAATCTGACATACTTTGCCTTTAAAACTCAGATTCCCAATAAGCCTTGGTGGTAGTGGATACCAGATGTACCAACTTGTCCTTCACCTCAGAGCTGATATATTGACATGCCCTGGAACTCTAGAAACCTTACTGAAGTTACAGAACCCTAAATTATTGAGGGGGTTTATGTCTTATGCTTTGCACACATGTGTCTTAACAAGGTGTCTGGGGTAGGGATTAGAAAAATTTTTCTGTAAAGGGCCAAATAATAAATATTTTAGGCTTTGAAGATCATACAGCACTCTCTGTCACATGTTCTTCTTTTCTGTTTGTTTGTTGTGATTTTTTACAATTATTTAAAGATGGAAAAAAAGTTCTTAGCTCATGGACTGTGCAAAAACAGGCTCCTGGTAGTTTGATTGCTGCTTTTAGGCAATACTTCCCAAACTATCTGTGGTTGTTTCTTTTTTTCTTTTAAAATTTCCAATCCATTTCAGACTGCCATTTTTGTAAAAAACAGTAAAAATGAATAACTGAAAATAAAATTATAAAGACAAAATAAAATTTAATTTTTTAATATTAGGTTCAATAGGCTCAATAGGTTCAATTGTGTGGTCAAATTGCTATAAAACTTCTAAATTCTTAGTCTAAATTTCTGTACTTAACTCATTGAAACTTAGCAGCATACAATTTTCAAATCTTCATTGGTATGCAGATCACACTTTGAATAATACTGATCTAGAGTATTTGTTACTTTCTCCTCGCTAGGTCAGTAAGCATTCAGTGAGTTGAACTGTTGTCATGATCTGTGGAATGGCCAAATAACCAAGTTCTTTATAGCCTAGATTAAAACAGTAGGCTGGAAAGTTAATATATTCCTAAAAGAAGGGAAAGCAATACACTATTCTTTTGTTAAACGAATAGGGAGAGAGAGAAAAAAAATCAGATCGGTAGCTGCACATCAGGTAATAGAGATTGTGTTGATTTGCTGGAACAAATTTGTGTCGATTTGATGCCTTTGTATTAATTTATGACAGACTGTAATTCTCCAAGAAGCATCTGGCTTCTGCATAGTCCAAATAGTTGAATGGGTATGTGATAGGTATAACCTCCCCCAACATCTTTCAAGTCCTTGACAGTGACATTAATCTCTGTAGTCCCTCTGGAAATGCAGTATTTCTTTTGTTTTTACCACTCCTTGTCATGGACTACCAGTGTCTTATTATCCAGTGCCAATGGGGTCTTTTTAAGATAGAATTATGTTACAGCTGAATTGGGGCAGATCTCTACTTATCTCTGGGAAATCTGGAACTCTGGTGTTGACACTTAGGCAAGATTAAGATGAGGTAGGCTAATAAGTGGTCTTTAATGTGCTGTTAAAAGTTCAAAATCCTCTTGGTGGAGGCCAGAGTCAGCTTTTTTACATTTTTTAGGGATATTCATATTGATGACTTACCCTTGGTTTAGCCAGTTCCATAGCCAGGCTTTGGCTATGTGATGAACAGAGTGTAGAAGACCCCTCTGGAAACTCTTGCCTGATCTCTCCTGAAACTAGAATCCTCATACATATCCAGATCATTGTCGTTGTTTGAAGTCCAGAAATGAGGCTCCTCCTGTGCTGTTGAGACAGGAACCTGGGAAGCTGTGCCTGGAAGTCTCTCAGCCCCTGATGCTTCCTGTGCTTGCTTTCTTCCTTCTACCACATGCTTTGTCTTTTCATATACTTTAGGTGAGTGTACACTGAGAAATCTCAATTCTCCAATCTTCTGTAACCATTGTAGTGTCACTGCTCTCTTTAATTAATCAAAGAACCAATTCCAGGTCTTATTCTTAAGATTCTGTTATCCTAGAACATTTTCCATAACAATAGCATATCCATCTGGGTTTGATCAGGAAAACAGAGCCCCACTAAGTAATATGGGAATCAGGGATTTAATATTAGAGTTAGGACATCATAAATGTAGACAGATTTGTAGTAATGAGGGATGGGGAGGATGCAGCCACAGGTCACAGTTACTGACCACCACTGATGGGGGTGTTATTAAAAATTACTGCCATTTTTAGTATTTGTTGAGAAGATTCTCACTGAGGGGAAAAATAACTATTTGTATAATTTTGACTTCAAATGTTGATTACTAGCTCTTAAATATGTGATATGTGGGCCTGTGTTTATAGTTATTTCTGGGCCCCACAAATGTTAGGGGTAAGCCTGCTTTTTCTCATGATGCTCTCTTGTGATCTTTTCTTGACTAAGTCTTTGCTTTGCCTAAACTTCAGGTTCATTTGCTGTGTATTCCTTACCTATCATATCTGACCATCTCAAAATTTCCCTTTACTGTAATGGTAATCAGCTCTTATGCTTGTAGGTCATCTCCAGGGCTTTATTTTAGCCTCAACATTGGGTCCTGAAACCAATATTATTAAGTTTGTATTAACTCAATGGAGTATCATGTTAGTATCTTTATTGTAGTATATTTGCATTTAATACAATAATGACATGGTAAAAATGGAGATGATTTAAGAGTTTATTTAGCCCTATGGTTGAAATAGGAATAAAAATATAAAGGTGTATGGGGTTTCCTGGGAGTGGGAGTTAAGCATTATCAAAAGAAAGTTTGAGGGTGATTTTGGGCTCTTCCCTTTCACCCCCACTATTCAGTCAGAAATATTTTTCTTTATCATATATTTTTACACTTCTTGGTAAGATTTTGTTTTAAACTAGCTTTCTTAAATTTAAAAAATGTTTAAAACCCATGGATTTAACCCAAGTCCTTATTTTATATTTGAGGAAACTGAGGTCCACAGAAATAGATGAATTTGCTTAAGGCTACATAATGAAATAATGGCAAACCTGGGAGTAAAACCCAGGTCCCTAGTCCCTGACTATGCTCTTTTCAGTTTTCTTACAAGTGCTTATATTACAGAGATCTTGGAACTCTGGGAGCTCTCTACAGAGAAACAGAAAATGCTATGATAGCTTGTTTTACTTACATACAAATATAATTTCATGTTAATCAAATAACGTTTATTATATTCTAGTATATATGAATAGAAGCTGATACCAGATTTTCTCTCTCTCATGTTCCCTCTTTCTCTCACTATCTCTTTCTCTATCGCTGTGTCTCACACACACATGAGAAACAATAATAAAATTAAAAACATTTTATTTTTTCCACATGATTATTTCTCTCAAGTTGGGAAAATGTCATTTTAATGGCAGGACACCTACATGTAACTGGAGAAACACCGCTCTTCATGGATACAGATGCAGAATTTGAGAACCTGGTACCACTTCATGCGTCCTTTCACACACATTTTCTAAGGTTCGGATTTTAAAAGTTAAAGTTAATGTTTTACATATTTTAAATTGGCATGTATTTTATATAATTACAAATAATTATTTTATTTCCTCTCAAAAAGCTTGAGGAAATGGGGTTTTGACATCTGGTCTGAGATTTAAAATGCATTCTAAAAAAGTTTTTCCTTAATTGCACATCTCTGAGTTTGGCCTTCAGTTGAAAAGTGTGAAGATGCAGAGGACAGTATTCAAATGACTTGCAAATTTATGATTTTAAAAAAATCCTGATCTAATAAGAATCTTAAGTTTTCTTTCTTTTTTTCAATGTTAGCCTTTATTTTATTTCATTTCATTTTTATTTTTAACATTTATTGGAGTATAATTGCTTTACAGTGTTGTGTTAGTTTCTGCTGTATAACAAAGTGAATCAGCTACACATATACATATATCCCCATATCTCCTCCGTCTTGCATCTCCCTCCCACCCTTCCTATCCACCGCTCTAGGTGGTCACAAAGCACTGAGCTGATCTCCCTGTGCTATGTGACTGCTTCCCACTAGCTATCTATTTTATATTGGTAGTGTATATATGTCCATGCCACTCTCTTACTTTGTCCCAGCTTATCCTTCCCCCTCCCTGTGTCCTTAAGTCCATTCTCTATGTCTGTATCTTTATTCCTGTCCTGACCCAGGTTCTTCAGAACCTTTTTTTTTTCAGATTCCATATATATATGTTAGCATATGGTATTTGTTTTTCTCTTTCTGACTTACTTCACTCTGTATGACAGACTCTAGGTCCAGCCACCTGACTACAAATAACTCAATTTCATTTCTTTTTATGGCTGAGTAATATTCCATTGTATATATGTGCCACATCTTCTTTATCCATTCATCTGTTGATGGACACTTAGGTTGCTTCCATGTCCTGGCTATTGTAAATAGAGCTGCAATGAACATTGTGGTACATGACTCTTTTTGAGTTATGGTTTTCTCAGGGTATATGCCCAGTAGTGGGATTGCTGGGTCGTATGGTAGTTCTATTTTTAGTTTTTTAAGGAACCTCCATAGTGTTCTCCACAGTTTTGTAGTGAGGTAGATGGACCTAGAGTCTGTCATACAGAGTGAAGTAAATCAGAAAGAGAAAAATAAATACCATATGCTAACACATATATATGGAAATCTAAAAAACAAAAACAAAAACTGGTCATGAAGAATCTAGGGGCAAGATGGGAATAAAGACGCAGACCTACTAGAGAATGAACTTGAGGACATGGGGAGGGGGAAGGGTAAGCTGGGACAAAGTGAGAGAGTGGCATGGACATATATACACTATCAAAAGTAAAATAGATAGCAAGTGGGAAGCAGCCGCATAGCACAGGGAGATCAGCTCAGTGCTTTGTGACCACCTAGAGGGGTGGGATAGGGAGGGTGGGAGGGAGAGAGATGCAAGAGGGGAGAGATATGGGGATATATGTATATGTATAACTGATACACTTTGTTATAAAGCAGAAACTAACACTCCATTGTAAAGCAATTATACTCCAATAAAGATGTTTAAAAAGAAAAAGAAATTGGTGACCAACTGAATATGTTTGTCAAGAGAGAACTATATTGTACTAATGCATAAAGGACAATTTGGAAAGAAAAAAAGAGAAGGAGAAGAGTGAAACAACATCAGCAACATCAAGCAAAGAGTTCGGGCAAGCAATTATTGACCAAATTTAAATTTATATTTCCTTAAATGTTTTCAGTTTTAAAGGCTCTCTTCAAAAATAAAATTTAAAATTGAATATATCTTCTCTAATTCTCTTCTCTTTCAAGTTTTGTTTTCTTCTATTCTGATTCTTCTCATTTTCACATCAGTTTGACTATATAGGAGAGAATTGTTCAAAACTAACAACAATTACTGAATTAAGTAGTATATCCTTACTCTTTTAAATTTATTTTTATTTATTTATTTTATGTTTCTTAAAGATTTTTTTTTTGGTGTGAACCATTTTTAAAGTCTTTACTGAACTTGTTACAATATTGCTTCTGTTTTATGTTTTGGTTATTTTTTTTTTTTTTGGCCATGAGGCATGTGGGATCTTAGCTCCCTGACCAGGGATCAAACCCACACCCCCTGTATTGGAAGGCAAAATCTTAACCACTGGACTGCCAGGGAAGTCCCCTTATTGTATTTTAAAATGCAATAAAAAAGGGCTTCCCTGGTGGCTCAGTGGTTGAGAGTCCGCCTGCCGGTGCAGGAGACACGGGTTCGTGCCCTGGTCCGGGAGGATCCCACGTGCCGCGGAGCGGCTAAGCCCGTGAGCCATGGCCGCTGGGCCTGTGCGTCCGGAGCCTGTGCTCCGCAACGGGAGAGGCCACGGCAGTGAGAGGCCCGCATACCGCAAAAAAAAAAAAAAAAAAAAAAAATGCAATAAAAAGTTGATATGTTGTCCCTACTTAAACTCATACACAATTTTGGGGAAAAAATAAGAGAATTTTACTTGCTTACAAGGGGCCACAATTTTAAAAGAAAGAGGCCCATGAAAAGAGACAATCCATATTATTTCAGCACAAATTATTACATGGGAGTCCCAATTCAAATTGCATAATATTTGGTCTAGATTTGACAGAAACCAATATGTTTTGATAAATGAAAAATACAGATCTCTTTGTTTTTGATTGGTTTCACAATCTCTCCTTTTCAGTTCAGCAAATACTTATAAAATACTTTCTATGTGAATAGCCTAATTGATCCTATGGCAGATAAAATAATAGCAAATAATCCCAGCACTTTTTAGATTCCTTTATCATCCAATTACAGAGGGCGTCTGTTCTTTTGGATGCCTTGGTAAATCATAGCTGGTATTAGGAAGGTCCTACTCATGGCCCATCTTGGAAAGCACTCTCTTTAATTGAGAAGTGCAAAGCTTTTCCAGGCTGAGGACATGTAGGGCAAATTTTAAGTTTTGTTTTTTTTGTCTTCAAGTTCCTTCTTTGGTCAGTCATTCCTTTGAGGTACAGATTTGACTAAATAAGTTTGCTTTGTGATTTTTCCCATTCAGTATCATTAACTTGGTTTTATCAATACAATAGGTTAGTGATTTTCCCAGTTGTACCTGTAGTGCATAGGAATGGATATTGGACACATGCAAATCTTGCAATTAGCTTCATATTCTCTAACCAGCCAATATTTTCACCCAGCAAACTAACTTGTAAACCAAGGGTGGGGAACCTGGGTATTGTTTGATTGTCCTGTGGTTATCTGGACAGTGCTTTGTTTGCTATAGAATGCTATAGAGTACTAGTCAGTGGGCAAATTAGCAGGGATGTTAGTACAACATTTTTCTCCATGTAAAGCATGGTTTCCTTGAGAGACCAGAAATATTTCTAACACTGTGAAATGTTTTGTTCTTGTTTTTGTTTTTAGGTGACAGCTTTATTGAGACATAGTTCACACAATATTTAATTCACCCATGTAAAGTATACAATTCGATAGTTTTCAGTAAATTTACCAAGTTACCTAGTCATTACCACAATCAGTTTTAAAACACTTTTATCACCCTGCAAAGAAACCCTATATCTCTTAGCCATTAGGTCCTAACTAATCTCCTTTCTGTATCAGCAGATCTTCATATTTTGGATATTTCATACAAATGGAATCCTATAATATGTAGTCTTTTGAACCTGCTTCTTTCACTTAGTGTAATGTTTTCAAGGTTCACCCATGTTGAAGTATATATATCAGTATTGCATTGCTTTTTGTGGTCAAATAGTATTCTGTTTAATGGATTTATCACAAATTATCCATTTATCAATTGATAGACATTTGCATTGGTTCCACCTTTTGGCTATTATGAATAATGCTGCTCCTCATTACAAGTTTTTGTGTCATATGTTTTTATTTCTCTTGGATATATACCTAGGAATGGAAATATTGGGTCAAGTGGTACCTCTATAGTTATTTAGACAGTTATGAGGAACTCCCTCAATGCTTTCCAAAGTGGCTACACCATTATATTCCCATAGTTGTATACGACGGTTCTGATTTTTCCACATCCTTGCCAACATTTGCTAGTTTCTATCTTTTTGCTGATAGCCATCCAAGTGGATATGAAGTGATATCTCATAGTGGAGTTTTTCTTTTTTCTTTTCCTTGATGACTAATGATGTTAAACATCTTTGGGCTTCCCTGGTGGCGCAGTGGTTGAGAATCTGCCTGTCGATGCAGGGGACACGGGTTCGTGCCCCGGTCCGGGAAGATCCCACATACCGCGGAGCAGCTGGGCCCGTGAGCCATGGCCGCTGAGCCTGTGCATCCGGAGCCTGTGCTCCGCAACGGGAGAGGCCACAACAGTGAGAGAGGCCCGCGTACCACAAAAAAAAAAAAAAAAAAAAAAAAAAAAAAAAAAAAAACTAAACATCTTTTTATGTGATTATTGGAGATGATGCAAATTTTCTTCATTTATCAGATTTGAGTACATCTATCCTGAAAGGTTTTGCTCATTCTTTAATATTTAGGGTAGATCTCTTCTGGGATGAGGTGCACCACTGAATGGCATTGAATGGATCCCTTTCTATTCATAAGCAGCATGATCTAAATGAGGTGATTTGAACCTGCCTTTTCAGGCAGTTTATATCATGCTTTAGTCCCATTAACCCAGAATAAAGATTGATTTATTTACCATGGCTTGTATCTTAGAAATAAATCATAAGAGTTGGGAGTGGGGGCATATATGTGTGCTAAGTTATTAGGAGACATATATATTGTGTTTCCCTGGGGATCCACTGGGGAAAATATTTCCATGGCTACAATAGCTCAGTTTTTTCCCCAAATAGGATGCAGGTTGTACGTTTCATAGATACTATGATTACACGAACTGTGATCCATAGGAGTTCCCTGTGTAGTTTGACTTTCTAAGCACAATACCCTTGGCTTGGTATGATTGTGGAGCCTATTTTAGAACGGAAAGATCTCAAGTAATTTCTTTTTTTTTTTGCGGTACGCGGGCCTCTCACTGTTGTGGCCTCTCCTGTTGCGGAGCACAGGCTCCGGACGTGCAGGCCCAGCGGCCATGGCTCACGAGCCTAGCTGCTCTGTGGCATGTGGGATCTTCCCAGACCGGGGCACGAACCCGTGTCCCTGCATCAGCAGGCGGACTCTCAACCACTGCGCCCACTCTCAACCAGGGAAGCCCTCAAGTAATTTCTTATAAAATACTTTCCACATGGAATTCAGCATAATCTGCTCAGTCATATGGTCCTCAGGCCATAGGGATTCTCTTACCATGAAATGGAAAATAATCATTATTTCTTTAGAGATTAATAAAAGAATGAACCAGCTGTAATAGAACAATGTCTGAAGAGCAAAGTGTGACTAGGGTTAAACTTATAGCTCTAAGCAAGATAATCATTAGGAATTCATCTGAGCAGTAGATCATATTAAACCAGCACAAAGTAAAGAACAAAGTTATCAGTGACAAGGAAAGGAGAAAAAAAATTAGTGCATGATTATCCATACTTCCAGTCATAGAGTGTGACACAAAGGACTTTGAAAAAAGCTATCCATATTTGAAAACTGTTGCCTCGATCCAGGGATCTTAGTATGAGTGTCTACTCTTGTGGATCATCTGCTCCTGAAGGCTTTTTAGTTAGCTTTCAGTGAAATTCCTAGCATAAGTACAGATTCATTGGTTAAATATTTTATCATTTGTATTGGCTGGGGAGGGACATTTAAGAGTTAATTATTCCCACAAACACAAAAAGACAAATATAGTCAACACAAGATAATTTGAAGATTTCCTCATCAGCCAAAGCATAGGAATGCCAGTGGATAGTATAAGACATAAGACATCTTCCTCAATCATATAGTTGAGGCTGGCCTACAGTCTTTTTACTGCAGCTCCTGTAACCTGGTTGTTACGAAGCCTGAGTCACCAGAGGTTTCCTGGAATCCTAACAGACATATAACCAGAACAAAAGAGTTACTACTTCTTAACACTTTCTTCTGGTGGAGAGAACCACATAGCCATGGGATAAAATAATCCAGGTCATCAGAAGGCCATGAACCAGAAATAATATAATCACACACTCAGGGATGCAAAGTTTTCTAGCAGTGAGGTGAGACTAACCCAAGGAGATCATGAAGAGCAGCCTTGGTATAAAGGATGATTTGCCCTTCTCTAGTAATGCAGGCCAATCGGCTCCGAAGGATTAGGTGTCAGAAGTACTTCAAGAACACTGTTAAACATTTTTTAGAAGACAGTTTGGGGAGGGATAGAATTTTTATTTTGTATGCAAGAGATATAAACTTTAAAAAGGAGTTCATGTCATAGACTAATCACTATTTAGGGCTAACCTTACTACACAGCAGTTCCAATTCTGGTTGGATAATTTGGGTCAGTTTTGATAGAAACCATGAGCTCCTATCTTCAACAACAAATACTACAATTTTCTGATTTTCCTAGGCAACAGTGTCTTGGGTAATGTTCCTTCCATCTATGGTGACTTCTGCATGGCTGGTACTCAGAAGTTCCTGCTATTCATGGCCTTTTTTTTTGAAAAGTAAACCTTTTGTTATTTTAGAGATGCAAATCTCTTCCTGAGTGAGAAAAGCATTTAACTTAGTTTATGAAGTTTGCTAGATTGAGGGCAAAACATCTTTTTTCTTTTCTATTATCCCTTCCCCCCTCCCCCTTATTTCCCCTTCCTTGAGACTGAGAAGAGAAATATAGAGGAAACATATTTTCATGGGTTAGTTTTATCCTAAATAAGATGCTTTTATAGGGAGCTGGACCTAGACAACCAAATATTATAGATTAAGCATTTTTTCCAAGTGTCAAGTTTATAAAGTATTAGAATGTGGAATTTAGAATAAACACCAAACTAGGATTTAGAACTTTCAGATTCTGGCCTTAGTTTTACCTTTATGAGCTGTGTAAACCTGGATAAAACTGTTCTTGCTAAGTCACAAGTTGTTTATCTGTAAATAGAATAATATACTGTTTCTTCCAACTCCAGCTGAGGATTGTGAGATTCAAACACATTGAAAACTGAATATTGTAGAATATGAGTTGTTATCATTCAGTTAAAAATAAAAAAGAACAATGCCAAGACAAAGCATTTGTAGTGTCAAAGTATATAATGAGAAAATTTACAAAATAAAGAAATCCAAATAGCCAGTAAATATATACACAGATATTCAATTTCATTACGAATAAAAATGCAAATTAAATCAGTAGAGAGATTTTTTTTTTGCCCTAAAAGTAGCAAATATTTTTAAAATTATAATTTCCAGGGTGTCAGGAAACTTCAGGCCTTCACACAATGCTGGTGGGAGTGTAAATTTATAAACATTTCTGAAGGGCAACTTGTAAAGTAATAAAACTCTTAAAAATGTTTGTGCGCTTTGACAGAGTAATTCAATTTCTGGGAATTTTTCCTATGGGGAAATCAGAAACATGCAAGATGATGAATGTATAAGTGTATTGACTTTAACATTAAAAGTATGTACAAAAGATTTGGGGACAATTTATGTGATCAACAATAAATTAAAATACATTCAATGAATATCACCTACTCCCATTCTTGTTATAGTCATTGATAAACTCACTTGTCACTACCTTCCATTCCTTGTGATTTCTGCTCCTGGCTCTCAATTCTCCTGAAAATATTTCCTTTATATTTCTTTTTAACTCATTATCCTTATGTATAACCACTCCAACCCTGACTTCTCAATTCCTTGACTTCTCCTCCAGTGATCTTTTCTGCCACAGTAATTCAGCAACACACTGTCATGGCCAACTCCTACAAAGAGTGGTTTTTCAAATTAGAGTAACTGTATCTTGGGACACAAAAGCCTTTCCCAGGGAATTCTTGGGTAATTAAAGAAAATCACTTTCCAAATTCTCAACATTCATAGGTCCCCTTTCCTGAAATAGATTAGTTTGAGAAAGAGCTTGTGGTGTGCATCATGTCAGTTATCCTCTTATGTCTCCACTTCTGTGATTGCCTTTCTCCTATTTTACCATCTGTATTGATTTCTTATCACTGCTGTAAAAAATTACCACAATTGTACTGAAGTAAAGCAACAGAGATTTAATATATTATCATTCTGGAGGTTGAAATTCTGAAATTGGTTCTTATGAGGCTAAAACAAAGGTGTTGGCACAGCTGCATTTCTTCTGGAGGCTCTGTGGGAGAATCTGTTTCCTTGTCTTTTTTGGCTTCTACAGGCTGGCCACATTCCTTGGTTCATGGCCCCGTCCTCCAACTTCAGTGCCACCGGTATAACATATTCCATTGCTTTCTCTGACTCTGAAACTCTTGCCTCCTTCTTAGAAGGCCACTTGTGATTACATTGACCTACCCAGATAATCCAGATAATCTCCTCATCTCAACATTCTGAATTTAATCACGAATGCAAAATCCTTTTTCTATCTAAAATAATATATTCACAGGTTCCAGAGAGTAGGACATGGACATTTTTTTTGGAAGGGGTTATTATTTTGCCTGCTAACCATTCATCCAGGATCTCATTTTAGTGCATGTCTCCTGGGTGTAAAATTTTCGAAAATGCCAAATTTAGTATTTTAAATATTGATGATTGACTCTCAAGACTGCAAACAGCACTTTGGCTCTGTTTCCCACCGGTTTCCTGCCTTCAAAAAAGAGGTTAATAAATTAGTTAAAATTATTTATTTTAAATTATAGATTTCTATATAATTTCAGATATATAATTCTGGAGGGGTTTAGTTAATTGAGCAGAATTAATATCAGTATAACCATTCTTCTTTTTCTCAATGCTTAACTATGAAAAGTGAACAAATAAAAATGTAATATATTTGATGCTAAACCTCCTCCCATTCTAATAATAAGCATATAGCTAGCCCGTAGAAACAATACTTTTTTTAAAAGCCTATCCTTCTTACTAAGAAATGTGTTTTTATTAAGATCTTATATTTTATATTTAATAACTATAAAATTTTGTGGCATACTTATAATGCTCTGATAAACTTGCTACTACCAATAATTACACAATAATTAAATCTAGAAAAAATTTTAACATAAATTAATTTAGAAACATTATTTTGCAGAAATGTAAACAGACTAATAACTTTCAAACATAAAAACAAACATCACTGAAACAAAATTCTGTGGGAGGAGTAGAATAAAAAAAGATGGAAAAAAATGATGTAAAATATTTATCTCTTAAAGAGGAACTGACCTAAATGGGAAGGAAATCCAAAAAAGAGGGGATACATGTATACATATGGCTGATTCACTTTGCTGTATAGCAGAAACTAACACAACAGTGTAAAGCAACTAAACTCCAATAAGAATAAAATAAAATAAAATAGAGGCCCTTATTTTCATTTTTAATATGTATAATGGTACATATCAAATGACTATAAATATATTCTATAAATTACATTATTAAGTGCTGTAACATTTTAATTTTAAAATTCTAATGTTTACAACATGCTAAAAAATTATATTCTTTGTATCTCCTTAAGCTTCCAATGAGAAATTATATATCATCCCCAAATTTTTCATTACCAATAACTAAACTTTTCTAAAACCTTACACAATTACTTTTAACTTTGACATTTACTCCTTCAAAACCTTGGATCCAACAATATTTTCACATTATTAGGTCCTATAGTCCATTGTTCATACAACTTTTTCATTGCCCTTAAGCCTGCTTAACCTTTGTCCCATCCTTATACATTTCTTTTATATGCCCTTAGTATTTTGTCCATTTTCATCATACTTGAAAAACAATTCAACTTTGAAGTTATGAATAAAAATCATATTTCCAACTATACTGAGTGTGTGCTTCCCAATTGAGCATAGCTGGTAAAGAAGAAAGAAAGAAAGAAAGAAAGCAAATACTGACTGGTCTCCCTTTATATTTAATATTTATATTAAATGTATATTAAATGTATATGGACTGAATGTTTTCAATAGAAGCAGGGGTCATCAGACTGGATAAAAAAATCAAGACTTAATGTGTTGCATATTTGAAAGTTGCTAAGAGAATAGATCTTAAAAGTTCTCATTATAAGGAAAAATAATTGGTGTCTCTGTATGGTGACTAATGTTAACTAGACTTATTGTGGTGATCATTTCACAAATATTGAATCATTATGTCATACACCTGTAACTAATATAATGTTATATGTAAACAGTACCTCAGTAATAATAATAATGAAGACAAACTATATGCTATTTGGATGAAAACCATTTTCAGTATAAAAGACAGGTTACAAGGAAATGATGGAAAAAAATATTCCATATAAACACTAATTATAATCAAGTTGGAATGGCTATGTTAATATCAGAGAAGTATAAAACTTTTATTAGGAATAACAAATATAATAAAATAATAAAAGGGGGACATTTCACAATGATAAAAGTTTCAACGAATCAGCAATATATAACAATCAGATGTTTATGTACCCAATAGCTAAACATAAACATTTATGAAGGAAAAACTGATAGAACTGAAAGGAGAATTAGACAATTTTGGAATTACATTTGGAGATTTCAAAATTTCTTTCTCAGTAATTGATATTGTAAGTAAACAGAAAATCAGCAAACAGACCTGAACAACACTATCAACTGACTTGAAATAAGTTCCAGTTATTAAACACTCCATCCCAAAATACAGAATACTATTTTTTTGCTATTTTTAAAAATGTACATGATAGACCATATTATGGATCATAAAACCAGTCTCAGTAAATTTGAAATTATTAAAATAACACAAAGCGTATTCTCTGACCAAAACAGAATTAAAATAAACATCATTGATAGAAGAATATTTGGAAAATGTCAAAAAAATATGCCATAGAGTTTTAAATAGCCAATGAGTCAAATAAGAATTGAAAGTTGGATATGTGAAGTTAATGAAAAAGAAAACACAACATAAAGCAGTGCTTAGATGGAAATCTATGATTTTAAATGTTTATGTTAGAAAATAAAAAAGGTCCAAAGTTAATTATCTAAGTTTCCAACTTAAGAGGCTACAAAAGAACAAGTTAAATCCAAAATAGATAAAAGAAAGGCAATAATGAAGATAAAGTGTGAAAATCAATCAAGAGTAATAAGGGAAATCAATGAAACCCATACCTAGTTTCTTGAAAATATCAATAAAATTGATAAACATCTGGTTAGATTGAGCAAGAAAAGATGACATAAAATACAATATCAGGAGTAAAAAAGACAGCTATATATTTTACACACATTAAAAGAATAATAAAGAATATTATTAAACATTTTATGTAATATGTTAAGAAACTTAGATAAAATAGGCAAATACCTTGACAGGAACAGGATAACAAGATTGACTCAGGAAGATATTGAATGCCTATGTATTCTAGAAAGCATCTCCAGTCAACAACTGACATCTCTTATTTCCTATTTTCACTCATTTCCTGATACTCTCCTTGGTTTACTCCATGTCAACTCCGTTGACCTCCCAGCAGTTTCTTGAACATGCTCGGCACCCTCCTGCCCGAGCTGCAGCACTGTGCTCCAGATTTCTGCTCAAATGTTACATGATCAGGGACATCTTCTTTGAGAACCCTAAATAGTTATCTCCCAAGTCCCCACTATCTCCCTATTCTCCTTATCTTGCCATTTATTCTTTGTGGTACTTTTCACCATCTTACAATAAATATTTGTTGATGAGTATATGAAAATATACAAAATCTTACACAGCATTTAAACATTTAGTGTGAGAGGAAAGTTCTCAAGATACATTGATTAAGAAAAATGACATATTGCAATGCCATTCCCCTGTATATTCTCAATTTTGTCAATAAATATTATGTATTTATGTACAGAAAAGGATTCACCAAGATCTTATTTCTGTGTGGAAGAATGCTAGTGGATTTAATTTTCTTCAACTTTCTACTGTGAATTTTTATTACATTTTAAATAGACAAAAATAACTTAAATACAAATGAATTGACTGAAAAAGTGGTCAAGAGGACTCTTCAGCTTAGTCCCTCTCTGACACATTTGAAACATGGGGATATTACAGGGACTGAGTTCAGAGACTTGAAATAGCAGACGTGTCCAGAGAAGGCATTCTAGAACATATACTGCTGAGCATGTACTTATTGTGAAGGGAATGAACAGCTTGTTTAAATATATGGCTAAGCTCTTCGCATGTCTTAACTTTGATATATTATTCATGACTCAAATCTGCTTCTTCCTGTTTTCACCAGGGCTCCAAAAAACCCCCAAAGCCTTAATGCCAGGCAAATAGTTTTCACTTCTAAATATATGTATGTAAAAAAATTCACCAACTACAGGTAAACTAGGTGTTATCTTCTAATTATACTGTCAATTTTAGCTTAACAGGTACTACGGAAAGGTGGGAAAGTCTAACAACCCATGGATCAGAAAAGTGTTTTATATTTCTTTGTCTTCTGAAGAATCAGTGAGCATTGTTCAAAATTGGAACATCATGTATATCCTGAATAGAGTGAAAAAAAATTTAAATCAACTGAGTTTATGTTAAATAAATAAATGGATTCACATAATTTTAAAATGCCTCAATCATTAAAATATTCACTAGACTCCACTATTTAGAGTTAGACTTATTTCATTCCTAGTTGAGTTGTTTAAACCCCTCATTCATTTGGTTCTGTAATATATAGTATGAAAAGTACATCACAAATTCAGGTATGAATCAAAACAAATGAGTAAGTGTTTATTTACTACAGCACCAGCCACAGCATTTGACATGTCTGTAGTGTTCCAGGAAATAGAATTTCCATATTTTGGGGGGGAAGACTCCTTGGTCTAATTCTTACAGAAACATACTTTGAAATTTTGCTGACCGTTTTCTCTAACAAACTGATATTTGCTATCTAAACCCTCCAGCTTTGCTCTGAAGCCTCATGGAACCTTATATACTTAACTCCTGTTGGTTGTCTACAGTTCCAATATCCTTTCCTCGAAACTCACATGTCCTTCTGCTGCAATTCTCCCTTCTCCCATTGATTTTTGTGTCTGTGTCTGAGGGGAGGCTCCTGACTAAAAGTATACAATTAGTCAATTGTTAGAAGTAATGAAAATAAATAGATTGAATTTCTTGTCCAGTGTTGACTAGGAACCTAATGAAGCTTTCAAAAGCATGCGGGAAATAAGGGACGATCTCTTGGCCAACAGACCTTGGAAGGGAGAAGTAAACTTCCATTGGCAGTTGGAACAGATGGCATCTTAAGCATGACAGATTTCCCACCACTCCAAGTAGAATCAGTATCCAGGAGCATGAAGTAAATTAGCTGGCAGTGGATGAGAAGTCTTCCTATTAGTTTGATTTAGGTATGGGTCGATTTGCATAGCTTTGCCATGATACTTTGTTTCAGTTCATTACCTTTAACCAGATCCAATAGCAACCATCTCAAGGATTCTGTGATGATTAGGTAACTGAAATAAGCATGAGACTGGAAAGATTTTAAAAGAAAGAGCAAAAATAATTGACATGGCCAAACTACATCTTGGTATTGGCTTTCCTTCTCTATAGATATTCAGATAAGGCAATTTCATGGGCAGCGCTCTTCTGAGCAAAAGTTGTAACGTAGATGGACGATGATGGGGATGTATATAGATAAGATACTGATATTTATCATGACTTTATGCCTGGTGTTTTTCAACTGGAATTCTTTTAATTCTTGTGACAGATCACTTGGGTAGTGGCAAAGTTTAACCTCAATCAAATCCATGTTTGTCTGAGTCCAAAATCCATGCTTTTTCAAACTTTCAGCTACATTGTATTGGTCTTCCATTACCATTTAGCTCTTTTCTTTTTTTTTTTTTTTGCGGTACAAGGGCCTCTCACTGTTGTGGCCTCTTCCGTTGCGGAGCACAGGCTCCGGATGCGCAGGCTTAGTGGCTATGGCTTGCGGGCCCAGCCGCTCCACGGCATGTGGTGTCTTCCAGGAGCGGGGCACGAATCCGTGTCCCCTGCATCGGCAGGCGGACTCTCAACCACTGCACCACCAGGGAAGCCCCTTACCTCTTTTCTTAAACTCAACATCCTGCCTGAGTCCATTTTTAAAGGCTTTTTCCCCAGGAAAGTCTTTATGTCCTCGGCCTAGGATGCACTGACTAAATATAAGGGTCAATTGCATTTTGATTGGGAAACCCAGTGACATAATTCAAAGAAATGAATTCCTAATGGCAAATTAAGAGGTATTTATTCATTTACCACCCTAATATAAGAATTGACTATTCACCAAGCATCTGATAAATACACTGTGCTGGGTACTGGGAAAACAATAGTGAGCAAAAAATGACAATTTTTGTTTCTATGGGGGAGAAGGACATTAATCAAACAATCAAATAATTACATGTAAAAAATCAAATTTCTGAAGAGTGATATGAAAGAGAATTGAAGTATACCTATAATATTGAAGGCTTCTGTCACAGACTGGGTTCACAGAGTGTAGTGAGTTTATTAAAAAGTATTCTTGAGGTCATCTCCTGTGGAAGGGAAGGAAATGGCAGGATAGATCAGAGGGAAAAGTTGGGTTATAATGCAGGCTCACTGAAGGCTTCACCTGACATACTGAGAACCGTGAAGCTAGGATGACCCTTCAGAGTTGCCTAAAGTTGGGATGAGGGACCAGGTCTTTATATCCCATATCAATTAGTCATTGGGTTTGTGTTGCTTTGGAAGGGAAGTATTTTGAGGACAAAGTATAATGTGTGAAAATGGATATAAGTTTTTTCTAAAAATTTGACTTAGGTGGGAAAGAGAGCGATAAGAGTGATAGCTAGAGGGCAATGAGGGCTGAAGTGAGAATTTCATTTTCCAATGAAAGAAGGTTAGGAGCATGGTCCTGGTGAGGAGAGGCTTTATGTTGGGGGATATTCTTGGGGGAGCTGCCTCTGGGTAGGAGGTTTTATCAGAGGTACAGATGTCTCACCACAGAAACAAACTATGTGTAAGCCCTGCCTTGCTCCTTGGTTTGGGTATAAATAAGAATGGTTCACATAGATTTAAAACTTTAAACTCTTTACTTACAGATTGCACTTCCAACCTTTTTCAAGATATTTACTAGGAGACTTACCTCAGCAAAGTGGAATGATTAAGGTCAAACATAGAAGCCTGGGTCATATGGTAGACATGAGATAAAAGAGAGAATGAGTTTGGCACAGGATATTGGAAACAATCATTTTAGGATCTGGAATCATTCCTCACAATAACAACAAAGGATGTGACTATTGATTGGTGCAGGAGTAGAATTTTTGCCTTTGCTCTAAGTATTGGGAATTTACCTGGTATAATTAGAACTAGTCGGTATGGCTGTTTCCAAAAAGAGGATTCAAGACATGATAGCTACTGGCGATGGCAATAGGAAGCTCTGTGGTTCAGTTTATCAATGGCCTTCTTACATCTGGAATGGGAAGGTGGGAAAATATGAATTTCAAACTTTCTATGACATTAATATTCTAGATATGTTGGTCTACCATTTAATCACACGGAATTTTGCTATTTCCACTTTCAGTCTGAGTGGTTAATTCTGCTGTTCTCACCAAAACACATTCTTGGGGGAGAACTATAATATGCTCATTCATTCATTTAACAAATATTTTCTCAATATCTATTGTGGGATTGGCACTTTCCTAGTGGTAGAGGTCAAAGTGGCTGTAAAAAATGGTCAGAGCAGTCTTGCAGGGGAAGACAGACTTGGTACATAAAAGTAATAAATGGTTATATATTGTTATAGAAAAGGATTCAGAGCAGTCTTGCAGGTATGGTATGGTGGGGAGAGAAATTAATAGATTAAGTTACATTTTGGAGAAAAATTACAAAATATTAATGAATTGAATATGGGACGTTATGGAGAGAAATAAATCTTAAATGTTCCCAGATTTCTAGATTAAGCACCTGGGATGGACTATGGTATCATTTACTGAGAAGGAAAAGCCTTGGAAAAAAGAGATTGAAGGAGGTTTAGGCTACTAAGGATTCAATTGTGGACATGCTATGTTTGAGATACCTGTGAGCCATCAAAGTGGATATTTCAGGCAGGTAATGGTATATGTGTATGTTTAAAGATAAGAGCAATGATCTGTGTATGAGAAATACATTTTGGAATTGATGACACATAAATGATATATAGTCATAGTAAAGGATGAGATCATTTAGGGAAGAAAACCAAGGGAAAGAAGAGAAAACCCTTTACAGAGTCCTGAGGAACTCCAGAATTTAGATTTGAGGTGGATTATAAAGAGATTTTGGTGCTGAAATGAGAATTCTGGTATGATGACATAATATCTGATTACATCTTCACAATGACACTTAGGAATAAAAAATAAGAACAGTTTCAATTTATAAAGCACTTGCTATGACAGCCACTCTTCCAAGTGCTTTGTCTACATTCACATGTATAAAATTCTCACAACAAACTTATATGGCTGGCCCTACTTTTATCACCCTATTTTCTAGTTGAGGAACCTGAGGCCCAGTGAGGATAATTAACTTGTCCAGGGTCATGTATGGAAACAAGCTTCAAATCCAAGCAATCAGGCTTCAGAGCCTGCATATAACTATGGTGCTATTTTGCCCCTTAAAATGCCACTTGGCTCTCTCCACAATATGGCAGTTTGCTTCTCTAAGGCTGGCAGGTGAATCTTTCTCACTTCCAGTCTCTTCCTTTAGGAAGGATCCAGTCCTTTTTATGGGCTCACCTGCTTAGGCCTACCCAGGATAATCCCTCTTTCGATTAGTTCAGTGGCAACTTATTTAGGACCTTAATTACATCTGAAAAATCCCTTCACCTTTGTCATATGATGTAACCTAATCATGGGAGTGAATTCAGTCATATTCAGACTCACTCATGATCAAGGGGGAGAGATTGTATAAGGTGTGGACAAGGGGTAAGAAGCTTGGGGACAACCTTAGAATTCTGCCTGCCACGGGGACCAGAGTCACCTACAGAGTTGCGATGGATTCAGCCTCCTGAGTATACTTGGGGTCATCTGGGTATGATTAATTAGAATGTCAGTCATTTGAGTATGTGGATTGGAAGCCACTCCAATCCAAATCACTTCCATTTCACCTTCTCCCAAAGTTGACCACAGCTGCTGTGGAACTGAACTGCAAGACTACACACTGAGCAGTTGCTTTGGCAACCAACACATATTCTATGCCATTTGAACGCTAGTTAAAATGGTATTTACAATGGCATTGCTAAACAGAATTGAAACTAAAATGTTACAGCATGTCAAAATCCCAGACTTGGCAGAAACTCAAAGAGAATGATTATCTGAAGAGCCAGCACAAGCTTTTGTACTGTATATAAGTTCACAATCTAGACTCATTATAATTGTTATTCAAAAGGATGCATGCCTTCTATCACCATTATTGGTTTACTAACCATACCTTATATATATATAGCAGGTATTCAGCAGGTATTTGTTGAACTAAATCAAAGTTGCCTTTCCAGAATGGCTATTTATTATGTATCTGAACTGGTGCATACAAACTTTGAATTTCCATGACCCTGCATTTCCCCAAACCTGCTTTTGAACAGTCTGTTAAAAGTATACAAAACATCAAATGCCTTTTTATCGAGCTAATTATATTACTGACCAAAATGACCACTGTACCTTTAGAAATCATGTTTATTTGTCAAGCAGAAGGTGATATACTTAAACACAGTATTGTTCACAAGAGTGAACAGCTTACTTTTAGTTATCCAGATGCAAAAAAAAAACAAAAAAAACAAATCGCCCAGTAGCTCCGCAGTGAATTACTTGCTGAAGGTGTTTCATCCTCATGGTTCATAAGACTAATCCCATGCACAGAAAAAATCCAAGGAAAGCATTGTTATCCTTTGGGGCAACAATGATTACCCATTGGTCTTGTCAGTCCAGTTCTCAGGTCCCATATTTGCCACACTATGTTCTACAGAATATTAGTTCCTTCAGGTGTTAATAAGGGTTCCTGACAAAAAGGTTACTGACCAAAATGTTGGGAAACGTAGCACACTTTGCCCTGCCTTCAAGGAACCACAGTGTACATTAGCAGTTGAAAAACTTTCAGCAGTCATGAAGACAGGTGTTTAACCCAGCATTTTCCAAACTAATTTGACCACTGACACTACCTTTTCCCCCTTAGTGACTCTGCGGATCACCTAATACTATGTCAAGAAAATAATGTTCCTGGGTTATACTTAGAGGAATGCTCTCTGAATTAACAGGGCATTTGATAACAGTGGTTGTACTCATTTCCTCTAGGGACAGTTCAAATTGTAGTGGGTAAATTGGGGAGTAAACACTGACTGAGAACTTGTGATGTGTAAGACATGGCACAATATCTCTTTTTAACCTTCAGTTATTACTGTAAGACAGGTTAACTGACTCCTCTTTTACAGATGCAGGTGTTAGAGTTAAAGGAAGTAAAGCAATGTCCACTATTAATATTCACTCCTTTGTACAGAAAAACAAAACTGCTGATGGCACAAGTTTACCTAAAAAGTACAGCTTTCATGAAAGTGTTCTACAGAGGTTCTGCAGAGGTCCTTGGAGGAAAATTAAGAGTCTGGTCATGTCCCTAAGTGAGATTTTGAATATCGTATGCAGAGATGCATCAATATTTTTATTAGTTAAGGACACTGAGATTGGGAGCGAAGAATGAGATTTGAGGTGGATACCAGACCCAAGTACCGTCAGCGTTCTGGAATGAGATGGTCACCCCCAGCTGAAAAGAAATGGGTCCGTGGGTGGCAAAGCTCTGAATCTATCACTTAGATACTTGCTGGATATGTGCCTGCTTGTGAGATTCTTTTAAAATTAATTTTTGTTGGAGTATAGTTACTTTACAGTGTTGTGTTAGTTTCTACTGCACAGCAAAATGAATCAGCCATACATATACATATATCCCCTCCCTTTTGGACTTCCTTCCCATTCAGGTCACCACAGTGCATTAAGTAGAGTTCCCTGTGCTATACTGTATGTTCTCATTAGTTATCTATTTTATACATAGTATCAATACTGTGTGTGTGTCAATCCCCATCTCCCAATTCCTCCACCCCAACCCCCCTTTCCCCCTTGGTATCCATACATTTGTTCTCTATGTATGTGTCACCTGCTTGTGAGATTTTGATTGAAATTGTGCCTACTTGATTTTTCTCTATAAAATAAAGTTCTCAACCAGTCTTTGACACATGCATCAGCAATAGTTGATAAATAGTTTAAAGGTTTTATTTCCCTGAAATGTACTATAAGGAGAACAATTTACAGAAATAAGTTTTTAGGGGAAATAAAACCCTATAGCTAGCTGACTGAGGACTCCAGTATATAATGATATTCTATATCTGAGGACTGTCTTCTCAGTACTGTATTTTACATGCTTTTTTGGAAAAATTGCTCTTGGGCTATAACCTGCTGGAGTGATTTTTGAATAATAAGGTGAATAAAAGATGGTTTGTTGAGATTCAGGATTTTATTCGTTTCAGTTAGTAGGGAGAACAATATTAATATATCTTAAAATTGCAAAATAAGAAAAACAGGGTACGTTTATTTTTTCCATGTGTATGATGTATTGAGTCTTTCTACTTCTTAAGTGTTTCTCAGTTTCAACCATCATGCAAGGCACTGAATCAAGATGGACCTTTAAATAACACACTGTGGTATTAACCAAATACCATTACTATGGAAAGTGATGAAGAGTACTTCAGCTGAATTACTTGTAACCAGAAATGCCCCAGATGCAAGCTTGTTGCATATTTTCTTCAGGCAAATGCCTCAGTCACCTTGTCATTGAATAACTTTGCACCTTAACTCCACACTAATATATCCTGTTCAAGTCAGCTGTGTAAACAACTAAGCACAGAAGGAAAACCCTACAGGACACACTTCACTGCACTCTGGCCATTCTTCCTATCAAGCAGGAATGTGTACTATTTTAGGATATTTGCATTTGTATGTATAGTGTGCTCATATACATGAAGTCGCTACTAGTTTTCTATAAAGATTTGTGTCTTTGGAAATCCACTGGTCATCTAGGTAACAGGCTGTATGGTTTTCTCCCATGTCAAGATGAGGTATGTGGATATGTATGTGTGTAGCTCAGTGAGGTGGTTCTTATTCATGGCTGCTCATTATAATTCCCCAGGAACTTAAAAAAACCCCTGAAACCTGGGTATTAACAGAACAATTAAATCAGGATGTCTGTAGGTGGTGTAAGGTTATAGTTATTTACTTCGCTATCTATTTATTTTAAACTTTTATTATGGAACACTTTTAACATATATAAAAAGTGGGAAAATTATATAATGAACCCACAGGATAATGCACCCAACTTCTACTAAATCATTGCTAAACCTGTTTAATCGTCACTCCAGTCAATCCCTCTTTCACTGCCTCCTTCTCTTGGATTATTTGGACATGAGTTCTAGACATCGTATAATTTCATTTGTACATATTTTAGTATGTATATAGGTGTGACTACAAGAAGAGGACTCACTAAAATATCAATTATTTTATCATCAGAACACAAAAAGCTTAACTTAATTTCTTTACATAGTTAAATATACTGCCAATGTTTACACTTCCCTAATTGTCTCATACTTTTTATAGTTGGTTGGCTCAAATCAGGATTCAAATAAGGGAAATTCATTGAGTTTGGTTAATGTGTCTCTATGTCTCCTTCAATCTATAGATTACCTCCATCTGTTTTTCTTTCTTGCAATTTCAAAAAGAGACTGGCTCATTTGTATTGTGGAGTTTTCCAAATGGTTACAAGTGACTGAATTTCTGTGACTTCATTTAACACATTCCTTTGTTCCCTGTATTTCCTGTAAATTGGTATTTAGAATTATAAGCTTGATATTTAGATTGGATCACTTTGGAAAGACTATTTCATAGATGTAGTTGGTTACTTCCATCATTAGGCAAAACATTATTGGTTGTTTCTCTTTTTGTGATATTAACAGCCTTTGATGATCAATGCTTAGACTCATTTTTTAAAAATTGAGGTTTACAAATGGTTATATTTGAGTTCTGTTATTTATTCTTTACTTACTAGCTGGAATGTTCCTATAATGAGAAGCTTTCCATCATCAATTATTTGTTTGCCCTGAGATATAGTTTGTACAGTAAAGAAAGAAAAAATGCTTGATTCGTTCTCTTTTATTTACTAGTTTTCAAATAATGAAGTGGTTCCCTAAGTTATTCTAATAAGGTGTATTTTTATGGTTTTATTATAAATGCCTGAATTTTAAAATATTTGATGTATTTTATTACTTTGTAATTATTTTCCTTATTTATTCTTACATTGTCTCAACAATGGCCAGAGTAGCCTCTTTATTTTGAAATCTGAGACTCTTGGACACTATCCTCGTAGTCTCTGGTAGCATTCTTTCTTTCTGGTATGGAAGCTCATCTTTTTTTTTTTTCTTCAAGTTTTATTGAGATATAATTGACATACAGCACTGTGTAAGTTTAAGGTACAGCTGAGGGCTCATATTGAACACTCCTGGAAACAGCCATTTCTCAAAGGAGTCCTAGTTCCTTTTATGAAGAAATCTATTTAGAGACACAAATCTGGATTCTAAGCATGCTCATCGTTCATGAATTGCTCATTTTCTAGGTCTTTCCAATAGATAGAGCTGGGACATGTTTATATATTTTAAAATTTAGAAATATGCTGTTTTTTTCTTTAATAATTATTTTACATCTGAATCTTCTTTGTTTCATGCCCAAAATCTCAGTTTCTAGTTACATTAATATCAGTACTCATTTATTTATCCCATATGGCACACTGAACTTTCCAAAAATAGCCACAAAAGTGTTTCCAATGCCATGCCATGTGTGCTTCTAGAAACTTGTCACTTCCCATCAGGAGGTAGAGTCTATTTTCCTTCCACTGAAACTGGGCAGGCCTTTATGTACAACTCAATGAATAGAATGAGACAGAAATGACACTACATGACTTCTAGAAGTTAGGTCATAAAAGGTGATGCAGCTTCTGCTGAGCTGTCTCATGGATACTCACCCTTGGAACCAGGTTCCAGGGAGAAGTCACCTGTAGGCTTTCTGGACAACAGCCTCAGGTATGGTCTCACCTGACAGACAGCATTAACCACCAGACTTGTCGGTGAGCCTTCAAATTGTTTCATTTCCCCAGGTGACATGGATTGGAGTACAGATAAGTTAATTTCATCGAGAGCTGCCCAAATATTTGGTTCAGGAGCAAAATAAATGCCATTTTTTTGGTGTTAAATTACGCACGACTTACTGCTTCTAAGTATAGCCCATTCTCTCATCTTTTAAATTTAGCTTTATTAAGGTATAATTAACATAAAAAACTATACAATTTAAAGTTTACAATTCCATAAGTTTGATATATGCTTACCTTGTGAACTTGTCAGCACAAGCAAGAGAATGAACCCATCTGTCAACCCAAGACTTTCCTCATGCTCCTTTGTGAACTATGTAATATCTATCTGCTGTCCCTCCTTTTCCCCCAACTCCATCTGTCTCCAGGCTTCCTATTATTATACATTAGTTGAATTTTCTAGAATTTTATATTAATTGAATCATACATTCTATACTCTTTTATTTCTGGCTTCCTTCCCTCAGTATTATTATTTTGAGATGCATCTGTTGTAGCTTCTATCAATAGTTCATTCCTTCTTATTTTCTATCTCTATTTTCTATCTGTTCCCTACTACTAGAAATCTTGAACTTTACTAGTAATTTCTTCCTTCCTCCCTTCCTCCAGCATGTATTGAAATAATATAACTTCACTCCCAAATAGTATCAAAAGGCAATCAATAAGCTCATTCTCCTTTTCATATATGTCCCTGTTTTTGTTCCCCCATTTTATTATAGAAATTGAAACCATGACATATGATATTTTTCCCATTGTAACTATCACTTTATCTTAGTTCTACATATAAATATATATTTAATATCTATCCACTGCCAGATATTACATCAATGTTTCTCTAGTCATTTTGGTTGTTCAAAGATTTCTTTAGTAGAAAAAGTGGTATTCTCTGTTTTTGTGAGCGTTGTTTTAGCTGTTGTTTTCTTGTTTGTTTTGGCAGGTTAGTAATATTGTGCCCTTCTTACTTGAAGTTATGTTTGTCTAGATAATACACAGTGGTTTACATTTTCTTTTCCATAAGTATTTTACATGTGTTGCTTAACTTTCTTCTGACATAAAGTCAAAATGTCTGATGACAACCTGATTTTCTTTTTCTTACTGATGACTTTGGGGACTGGGGCAAACTTGATACTTATAGGACCCTTTTTTTCTTTAAAGTACAATTATTTTACTAGAATACATCATGGCTGTCCTGTGATGACTTTCCCATATATGTGGCACACCTTTTCAATATGAAATTTCAAACATTTTTATTTATCTATTTTTTAACTTCAGGGAAGTTTTCCTGATCGGTAGATTTTAGTACTTATTTATTTATTTTTTTCTTTGCTTTAGTTTTCTCCAGGGACTCCTGTAGCAGTATGTCAAATCTTCTTTGTTTATCTTCTACAGCTGTCTCTTCCTCTTTGAAACATTTTCTGTATTTTTTTCATTTTAAAACTTTTCTCCTTTCCACTTTCTATTTCTCTTAAGACATTGCCAATTGTGTTCATTTGCTTTTGAATGATTTCAATTTTAGTCGTCATTTCTAAAATGATATTTTCTTCTATTCATGTTCATTCCTGAGTTTTGTCCCCTATGCTTTCATAGCTTCCACTTTCCAGGAACCTCATTTCTATGTGTTTCTAATTCTCTTTTATGCTGTTCTTTCATAGCTTCTATCACTTTTTAAAAAACATTTTCACTTTTTTCTCTAAAATATCAAGATAGAGTTTTGTGGATATATATTTCTAGAGAGTCTTATTGTATTCTGCTCCTTACTTATTTTTTTTAATAGTAACTTTGTATGGAACTTAACAACACTTTCTCTTTTGCTTATGTTTAAGAGAACGTTTCCCTATATTTAGACAGGAAGGGTGATACAGAATAGCTTTTCTAGAGTCAGACCTTTAGAACTACCTTTTCTGTTGATTTCATAAAATGATTTTTTAAAAGAAGAAGCAGCATAGTAAGTAGTTCCTGAGATCTGACTCATTTGTACCCTTCCTCCACTTTCATCTGGATTTTCTTTCTCCTTTGTTCTGTTGTATCTGTCCTGCTCAATTAGTATTCTCCTCAAGGTGGGCTTTTA
Source organism: Kogia breviceps (assembly GCF_026419965.1). Taxonomy (NCBI): domain Eukaryota; kingdom Metazoa; phylum Chordata; class Mammalia; order Artiodactyla; family Physeteridae; genus Kogia; species Kogia breviceps. Next base: position 76,567,898 of record NC_081320.1, on the reverse strand, counting down.
TCTTACATGGGAGCTTCCTTTTATTCATTTTGGAAATTCAGAGCTCATATGGCTCGTGCCACATCTAATCTTACAATGGTCCCCACCCCCACATTCATATGATGCCAGGAAAAGCCCGCTAGTTTCTGCAGCTGCTTCCAGATTGGCATCACACTTTTTAGTGAGTGTTTTGGCATTCTGGGGCTCTCTGGTTGTCAGAGCCATTAGAAGCTGCTTTGCCTTCTTTCTCCCCCACACATGTGGATAACATGTATATTTGCCATTGCTGGTTTTCCTCACTTTCTTACTCATATTTTTGGGTTCCTGTATATTCCTAGTTTTGTTGTAGCTGTTGCTTGTGGGTATTTAGATTTGTTCTTTCAGATTTGATTGGCGCGAGGGGAAGTGATTTAATAATCGATTATCCCACTGCCATTCTCCCCACGTCCTTGATATTTCTGTTTTATTAGTTTCCCTGGTGATTATAAAGAAGAGCCAGAGTTGAGAAGTCAGAAGATCTGAATTCTTGTTCTACCTCCATCATTTTCTGGCAATGTCACTTTTTAAAGTCACTTAAATTATGTGAACTTCATTTTTTTAATAAATAAGATGATCACAATAGTACCTGTGCTATCTTCCTCATAAAACTGGTGTATTATACAAGATTTGTATATGCAAAAATTCCTTGAAAATGTAAAATTCTATACAGTCTGTGCATTAGTAGTTCATTCTAAAATAAATACCCAAAGCAGCAGCAACCATGCCTTTGATCCACATACATTGTACTGTACAGGCATTGCAGTAGTAAGGGCAGTACTTATGTTTTTTACTAAAGAAATCTGAGCTCTTGTGTTATTTTGAGACACTGTTCCTTCTTGGTCCAGAATGGTGGTTCTCAAGGTCTGCCTTGTGTCTGGGGGCTCTGGAGAGAGCTGGAGGTGGAGATTTCTGGGTTCTGATTCAGCCAGCACTGCTTTCCTCTTTTTGCATTTTATATTGTTCTCCTACACATGATTGTGTATGTAAGAGAGTTCTTCAACAATGACAACAACAATAACATATTGTTTTGGAAATCCTGGATTTGGTAATTCCTAATTTAGGCACACACTATGAAGCAAAATTTTATTTCCCCTTCAATTGCCTGGAACTCTATACATTTTCTATCAAACACAATACATGCTAGCTCATCTTTAAGCTATCGGTAAAAATATACTGAACCCCCAGTCGACCCACACTACATGCTTATAATACTAGCCTGAGAACACTGTGCTGTTTGCCCTGGTGACTAAGAGTTATATGGTGCTGAAGAGAGAAGGGGAGTTTTTTTTTCTTACCAATTCCTGACACCCTGACAATTTCAGGCAAATTTTGGAAAGAGTTAAGTTTTAATTTTCCATCAATCTACCTTTCTTTCTGCACTCCACTCCAACACCCTCAAGCCCTTTTCCTTCTGGCCTCCAATAACTTCAAGGCTATGCCTTTGAACCATTTCAACTGAGAAGCGGAACAAAAGTTTGGGCCTCTAGAGTGATTTAGTGACCTCCTTGGCCATAAACTATAGTCTCCTTTTCACAAAGAAGCTGATCTTTGTCAGCCATTAGAAAAATGATATAATTAAACCAATTCACACTAGTGAATGACTGATGGCCCATAACCACTCCACAGCTATTAATATTTTTAAAATAGGATGCTTGGATTACTAATTAGGGAATTTTAAGCACTTGCTACAAAAATGGGGAAAAAAAGCAAAATGTCAGGCCATATCAAAGATGGATTTTGCACAGATGGGCTAATAAGTGGGTAGCTGGGTTAGGAGCACTGCAAAGCATGCAAGCTATGCTCTTTATATTTCCAGAAAGTGCCACCATGCAGAAGGTGCCCTTGGAGCTGAGTCACTCAGGGGCCCTTACTAGGGTAAATCCATTACACATTTTCTTGCTTTTTACCATGATGCACCTCACAGGTTTTGAATTGGGGCTGCCTCTAGACATGCTTGGACTCTAAAGCAGGTCTGTGGCAGAGACTGCCAGTGGCCTACCCCAACATCCACCCTCTCCTTCCTTCCTAATTAATAGAACTCTGCTATGTTGAGGATGGTAGTATGTCCAGCCAGAAGTTATATTTCCCGGAATTCATTTTCCGTAGATTATAGGCATATGTCTAAGATCTGGCCACTGAGATGGAAGCAATGTGTTGTGTGAATTTTCCATAAACACACTTTGAAAGGGAGGGGATGCCCCTTTGTCTTTGCTCCCTCTCCTTTGCCTACTGGCTGGAACTTGGACCTGATCACTGGAGAGGTAGGAACCATTTAGAAAGATAAGAGCCAGGGTCCTTGATAGCAGTGTGAAGCTGAAATAACAACTCTGGTCTACCCATATGTGGACAGCTTTTACTTGAGAGAGAAGTAAACTTCTGTCTTGTTTAATCCTCTGTTTTCCAAGTCTCCATTACTTATAGCCAAGCCTATTGCTATTTCAAGCCCCTAATTCACAATTTAACTACAGCCAGCGCATTTTTTCCATGTCATTTATAGTTAAACAAAACAACTTAAATTCTGTCCTAAAATGTACAGGTTTCAGTTTAAGAATATTTATTCTACCAAGAAATTAACTTTTCAAAGTCATCAGACCTTAGAAATTCTTTCTAGTTCATATCTGAATTACAACAGGGACTCCTGTGCTTAACACATTTGCTTCTCAGTCTTCAATATGCATATGAATCATATGAGAATCTTGATAAAATCTAGATTCTGACTCAGAAGGTCTGGGGTGGAGCCTGAGATTCTGCATTTCTAACAAGCTCCAAGTGATACTGATGTTACTGCTGATCAGCACTTTAGATGGTGGGCATCAAATCACTTAGGGTGTCTTTAAGTGTGCAACTCTCTTTCTCTGTCCCTTTCCTCTCATCAGAGTTTCTGGAGGTGGGCATCAGAAAGCTAGCTGTATGATGAAGAGACATCATGTAAAATTTTTATAAACACACAAGTTTGAAAGTCATTGATATGGCACATGCATTGTTAGTTGTAAATTTCAAACAGTACAATAGATATTAATGCAGACTGAGAAATGAATTTGTTTCTCTTTTTAAGAAGCAATAGTAAATCTCCTTCCTTCTAATTTGGAAAAGATAATCTCTGTTTTTAACCCAGAGTGTACAGAAATAGCCAGGTTTTAAAACTTTCATCATATTTCTTGTCCATGGAGAAATAGAAAAAGATTCCAGATCAGAGATTCTTTTTGTTTTTGAAATATTGTTCAAGTGTCTGATTGGGAGTATAAGGGGGCTGAAAAACATTCTTTAGGTCAAATTATGCACTCTTACCTTGAAGAGCTATTTGGATTAAAACAGAATCAAAGAGACCTCTGCTATTTTTGATCTTAGAGTGGGTCAGATTGTTTTCAGAATTACATTACTTATAGAAATTGTGGTCTTTGGGCTACCTCTATGGCCAAATATCAAGCTCTTGAATAGGGGAATGACATATGTATTTTCAAGGTGAAGTAAAAAATTATAGCCATCATATGTATTAACTCAGGCAAAAAATTTTCTGGAAACATTCAGAAATTCTAAGATAAATGTTTCTTTCTTGGTTTTTAGTAATTTGTAGGCTTAAACATGTGTTTTTTTATGTAAACCCCAGTCATGTATAATCATGAATTTCTACAGTTTTTTCTTTCTGTGTAATATCTTTCTTTTTATTCCTTCCCCAAAGAAGTATCATTTCTAAAAATCTTCTTTGATTTTAGTTTTAAAATAGATTTTTTTTTTTTTTTTTTTTTTTTTTTTTGCGGTACGCGGGCCTCTCACTGCTGTGGCATCTCCCGTTGCAGAGCGCAAGCTCCGGACGCACGGGCTCAGTGGCCATGACTCACGGGCTTAGCCACTCCGCGGTATGTGGGATCTTCCTGGACCCGGGCACGGACCGGTGTCCCCTGCATCGGCAGGCGGACTCTCAACCACTGTGCCACCAGGGAAGCCCTAAAATAGATTTTTGATAATGAACTCCCTTTGATTTGATTGAGACTTTATGTATGATACATTCTTTTTTTTCACTTCTCCTTTCTCATCATTGTTTCATTAATTGAGGTTTCTTCTTGTTTTCCCACTAGTTTTCTCCCTCTGTTTGGAAGTATATGCTCCATTTTATTCTTTAAGTTATTACTCTAGCTATTTTAACATGCATGTTTATGAAAGTCTGAAGTTAACCGATATTTCTACCTTCTTCCAGATTAAGATAAGACTCCTAGAAGTTTTAAACTATGATCTTCATCCTTACTACTTATATGCAATTGTTGTTCAGTGTTTTATGTTTTCACTGAATATTGTTTCTCCTGGATAATTACCGTTGCAGTTGTTGAGGTTGAATCAATCACCAGTGGTCAGTGATTTAATAAATCATGCCTATGTAATAAAGCCTGCATAATAACCAAAAGAACAGGATTTGAATAGCATCCAGGCTGGTGAACATGTATTGGTGCTGGGGGCTTGGTAACATGCCTGGAGAGAGCACAGAACCTATGTGCACATTTCCCCATACCTTGCCCTGTGAACCACTTCCATCTGGCTGATCCTGAGTCATATTCGTTTATAATAAACCACTAATCTAGTAATTAAATTGCTTTCCTGAGATCTGTGGATCATTCTAGCAAATGATTGAATTCAAGGACGGGGTGATGGGAAACCCCAGTTTATAGCCACTGAGTCAGAAGCACAGGTACAATAATAATCTGGAGTTGTGATTGGTATCTGGAGTTGGGGGAGCAGTTTTGTGGGATTGAGCCCTTAACTTGTGGGATCTGACGCTATCTCCAGGTAGAGAATGTCAGAATTGAGTTAAATTGTAGGACACTCAGCTGGTGTCCAGAGAACCAGAGAGTTGCTTCATGTGGAAAAACCAGAACACACATCTGGTAGCCAGAAGTTAAGTGAGTGTGTTATGTGTAGAGAAGAAACACAGGAGTTTTCCCGTGTTTTTAAATCTCAATCAGGATTATAATTTTAAAGGGTAGGATTTATTGTAGTCAAACAACTATGTATTAAAGTTATTCGTTGTTTAGAATGTGAGCATAGGCATATTTTAGATTTAAAAACTATATATATTATTTATATATATGATAAATAATAGCAATTATCATGTGTGATTCAATAGATATTTGACTACTCTGCCCTGGTGAATCTCGGATGTGTTCAATAAATTGTTTCTGAATGTATGAATGAGTTGATGTTTTTCATAAGTCATAGTCAAAGAAAGAAATATGTTGGAGACTGTATATGTGTGTGTGTGTGTGAGTGTGTGTGTGTGTGCATGTGTACACATCTGTGCAAAGTAGGATAGGAGAGTCATTGCTTCTCCTCTAGATTCAGAGAACTGATAGTCATATAGGGACTAGTTTGTCTTTTTTATTGATTGGCCATGCAATCAGCTGGTCAAAACTCCCACCATCTAGGCTATCAGACAAAGCAGGCTTGATATTAAGTCACCTTCCAGGATTCTAACTTGCCTCACACTGTCCAAATTACTGGTAAAACCTAGAGTGAGCGTCTCAGCATTGAGTGTTTTCTTAATGGATGTGAAACGTAGTAGAGACAGTTAACAGCAACAATAGAAGCTAACACTCAGTGAACACTTACTATATGATAGGCAGGTATTCTTTAAGGGCTTTACTGGTGTTATCTCATCCCTCAGTAATCTTACAAGTTATATGCACTTATTAGCTCTATTTCATAACTGGCTCAGAGAGGTTAAGAAATTTGTGCAGATCACACAACTGGTAGGTTGGAGAACTTAGATTCTAAACTGGACATTTTGACATCAGGGCAGTGTTCTTACTCCCTGCCAAATGCTTACTGCCTGCATCTTAACTCAGAAGAATCAAGACTGAAGAGTTTGAACCACATTGAGCAGTAGCCTTTTTCACACTAGGTCAGTAGTTCTCAACTGGAGGCAGTTTTACCCCTCAGAGGAAATTTGGAAATGTCTGGAGACATCTTTGATTGTCAATACTTGGACTAGAGTGAATCTACTGGCATCTACTGGGTAGAGGGAAGGGATGCTGCTAAACATCCTACAATACATAGGAATGACCCTTCACAACAAATCATTATTCAGTCTAAATTGGCATTATGCAAAGTTAGAGCAATTCTGCTTTTGGTTAGTAGCTCTCAGCCTTGGCTGAAGATTAGAATGATTTGAGAAGCAACCAGACCAATTATATCAGAACCTCAGAGAGTGGGATATTTTTTTAAGCTCCCTAGGTGATTCCAATATACAGTCAACATAGAGATCCACTGCCCTAGGGAAATTTGTGCTTTTGAATGTAAGGCGCTCACAAATTCTAATTGTGCCTCCATCTCCACTGATTACGCAAGTGGTTGGTGAGAGAGGCAGGAGTTTCACTTTAGCAGTTTTGATTTTTGAGAACTTTTGTATCTTCTCTAAGGAAACAGGAGAAGAAGGCATCTGAAGAACAAAACTGAATAGGTGCTCATTCTCTATAGAAGCTGCTCTAAAATTGTATCATTTATTTTGTACCGAAATCTTGATTAACCAGTCCTGGCCAAACCTGATTAAGACTAAGTCCTTGATCTTGATGTCAGTTTGTAAGACTGAGACCTTGCTGGAGGTGAGAGGCTTACGTATTAATATGTGCATGGTAGTGGTAAAGGGATTACTGTAGTCAGAAGGTAGGGAAGCTGAGAATGATAATTCCAGGTGTCTCTCATCTTGTGAAGGCACAGCTTTAGTCAGGGAACTTGAAGGAGGACTTTTGACAGGGAGGTTGGCAGCAGACCCTTATTGTCTGGGGTCTATACTTTGAGAAGAGTACATGTCCAGATGTGAGCTCTTGAGTGATAGCCACAATGACTCTGCCTACTTCATATTCACCAGGATCTAGGAGGGGGCAGAGATCAAATTTCTGATATGAACTTTAGAGAGCAAACCAGATCACCTAAGCCAAATTATGTAAACATTTAGATGTTTTTTGTTTTAAAAATTTTAAAATCCCTAAACATTTAATGAAATGAACTTTACTGTTCTAGATTTGACCCAGCTGTGCTAAGGGATCTTAAGGGAGACAATTTCCATGCTAAATCAGAATATTGAAGGATGAGCAGCACTTTCTAAGAATTGCATTGGGCTGGTAACAGTCCCCCATAAAATATTTCCCAAAGAAACCGTGAATGCTTCAGTTAGGACTACACTATCCAGACCTTCCCCTGTATCTGGAGGTTCCCTGTTTTAAGACTAAGATTTGTGGAGTGTGTTTCATTTATTTATTTTCAAATTTAACTTATTCCGGAAGAAATACAGCATGGTCAACCCTTTGGTTTTAGCTCGTAAGATCCATTTAGGACTCCTTACCTTCAAAAATGTAAGATAATGTTTGTGTTGTTTTAAGCTACCAAGTTTATGGTAATTTATTGCAGCAGCCATAGGAAACTCAAACAGTAATAATGCCCCTCTTCCTGGTAGAGTGGGTCCATTCCTTTCTGACCCTTGCCCATTCATCACAGTAATCTCTGCTGTTATTATTAATAAGACATATGAACACAGGAAGTGTGACTGTCAAAAAGAAGTAAGAACAAATGAGTGAGCATGATATAGTCTCATCAAACATTTTCCAAATTAAATTGTGAAGAATTACCTGCTAGAAGATATTTTTCAAATCTGTAATAGTCAACTACATGAAAAGTACCTAAAGATATACAGAACATTTTGCAGAATGTATTATATGCAGTTATACATGTAATTTAATACATTTATTTATTTATTTTTTTTTTTTTTTTTTTTTTTTTTTTTTTTTTTTTGCGGTATGCGGGCCTCTCACTGTTGTGGCCTCTCCCGTTGCGGAGCACAGGCTCCGGACGCACAGGCCTAGCGGCCATGGCTCACGGGCGTAGTTGCTCCGCGGCATGTGGGATCTTCCCGGACCAGGGCACGAACCCGTGACTCCTGCATCGGCAGGTGGATTCTCAACCACTGCGCCACCAGGGAAGCCCAATTTAATACATTTAGAACAATAAAATTTCATGTAAATATGACTGAAAATTCTAGCTCATATGTGGGGGAAGAAAATATTTTAAGGCCTGAATTATCCAATTAAACACATAATTTGTAGGTTCCCATTTTGTAATGCCTGGGTACAGCCTTGATTTAAAATTCTGTAACTACTCAAATTTTTTCAGATGTAGATTTTCTCTATTTTTCCATGGGCAGGAAAATGACATTTACTTTTGATTACTACTTTGGAGAATAAAAGCATTTTGGTTCTTTAATTTTGTGAATTTATACTCCAGTGTCAGAAATAACATTCAGGGATTTGGAGTCCAGAATATCAGCCAAAGAACAGTATTTGCTGGATGAAATTAAAGGTGATTTTTCTCTGGCAGGGATAGAGAATACATGGTATATGCAGGTAAGACAAAGAAACTGTGTGAGTTAGTGGGTGTTGGTAAAGGAAAAACAGTTGGGAAAATAGACTAGGGTAGCTTATAAGTGACCCCAAAGTATAACAATTCTGGGGACAGTTTCATGGGTGATAGCATAGCCAATGTAGAGATAAGCAAGCTTAATGATATATTTGAGATTTTGTTTGTCATATATATATATATATATATATATATATATATATATATACACACACAGACATATATATCTTTAAAGTTATGTATCAGAGTGACTATATTGTTTTCAAACTCCTGCCTCTCACAATTTTAACTAGAAAATAGAGAAGGCTCAAAATGTGTTAAATTAATAATGAGTTTAAAGATATGATTCATTATTGAATGATTATGGCACTTGTAATTTTAAAAATTATCCATTCTCTAACTTTTAGTGTTTCTCAAATTTTAATGTGTGTAAAAGCATTACCCAGGGAGCTTGTTTAACTGGCTCTGATTAGGTGTGTTATGGGGAGAGGCCCTGGAATTTTAATTTTAATAAGTGATTTTGCAGTGGCTGACGCACAAACTGCACAGGAACAAACACCAGGCTGCCCACATCCACCCCATGGCCATTCACCTGAAGTTGGCATATAAAGCTTGTTGACTGGCAACAGAGAGTGGGGTCCCCACACCAGCAACATGGACATCACCGGGAAGCTTGTGATAAATGTAGAAACTCAGCTCCATCCCAGACCCACTGAAACAGAATCTTTATTTTAACAAGATCCTGGGATTTGGGGGTGGTAGTGGGATGATTTACAAGCACATTAAAGTTTGAGAAGCAATGTTCTCCTGGAAATCAGCCTCTATAACAGTGGTTCTTAATCAGTGGAGTGCCTCCAAGTCCTCTTAGGTGCTCTGAAATTACCCCAGCTCCACTTCAGACCCACTGACCCTTCAGTGATAATAGGGTCAGGAAATAGTTTTTAAAAAGAGGTCCAAAGGTGACTCGGATACACACCACTGGTTAAAACCAATTGCTCTTTAGGGCTTATCTGGCAACTAGAACCTTTGGGATGACAAAAATCACGCCAGGTCACTCTCAAATCTCAGTTTTGCTTTGCACTGTGACAGCCTAAAATTCAGAGTTGACATTTTTATTACCTCCTATAGCCTCTGTTCTTTTTAGCTTCCTTGTCCTAGTTGTCACACTAGGAGAACTCAAGGAAGTCAGCGAGTTTTCATCTCTGTCCTGTGTCCTCAGAGGATGGCTGATTTATTCCCAAGTTCTCCTGCCTTTTAATTTTATTTTTTCAGTTGAAATCTATACTAGTGTAGGTCAGACAATTCATAATTCACTCTGAGACTGTGGAAAGGACTCTGAGGTCCTCATTTTCCTCAGGAATTGAGCAGTAGTTTGTTAAAACTCTAGAGCTATAAGTTCTCACTCTAACTGTGGTTCTCATAAATATGAAGAAATAATGAAACTTTATTAAAAGACAATCCAGGCATGAATCTTTATTTCATCTAATGGGCCTTGTAGTAAAGTAACTTTTAAGACATTCTGATGCAATTTTTAACTCAGTCATTTGTGGGGTAGATAGTTTATTTTATTTTATAATTGGAAGGGGCTATAAAGTACAGCCTTAGTTCAGATGGTTCTTAAGGACATACCAATAGATCCTTTGTAGATGGGCTCTGAACCAATCGAGGACAATCAGACACTTGGTGGTCTGTGGCTAAAGCATCACATGCTACTTTTCCTGGATTCAGGAAGGGATAAGGCAGCTGGGTCTGATTGCTTGTGGAAGTTCTGGTGGCAGAGTTCTTTAGGGAATTTCTCTAGCTTGCTTTGTGTTCAGTCCAAACACCAATCCAGCAGCAGAAAACCCTCTTTCCAACTTGTCAGTCAGTCAACATAAGAATAGACTATGCCTCAAGAGGAACTATGGGGTGAGGTTTTTCTTCTACTGCTTGAATTCAGCACCTTGGAGAAATCCCTTCTCCTTTTTGTGGGCACAGTGCTGTCACAGAGACTCCTTGTTGCCCAAGCCTTTCACCTGGCCTGCATTTTGAAATGGGACCATGCTTAAGTAAAATGGTTGCTTTCCATGATAAAGCATTTTTGGGCCAAGGAAGCTATTCTTATACTTTTTAAAGTAATCCCTGATTTGCCCTATCTATTCGGCCCTGTCACTTTCTCTATGCAAAGAGACTCACAGTTGAGAGGACATTTACTTCAAGCTGAGGAGTATTAAAGGATACTACTTCTGGTAGATGGTTTCTCTCCAAAGGAAAAGGCCTAATTTGATAAGTGAGAGAATAATATCCATTGTGCCATCTTGCCATTGAGGAAAGCCTATTTGCCTTGAAAATAAGAAATATCTTTCTCAGCAGGCAGGGCTTTTCTTTAAGGATTTTATAACAAAGATAAAAATTGTGATTGGCAAAGTAGTAAACATTTAACACACTTCTAATGTTATATAATAAGTGCAAGAACATGCAAGTAGTAAGGGAACATATTATTGTATGCTGCATTGTCTGTTAGCATTTAGCATGAAAAGTAATCCTCACACATGGCTAGTTATGAGGATGAAGTGAGTTGAAGGAAGGAAATGGGAATCAGGATGAGGATCCTGACCTCATAACCAGGGTAGAGATGGAGGCTCATCCTCCATGAAACTTCACAATGTACTTTTCACAGGAGTAAGCCTCATATACTTTTTAGTCAGATTGGAAGATCACTAGTGATTTTGTCCTCATGAAGAAGCATCTTGATTTTCAGAAGCAGTTGTTCAGCAAATTATACTCGGCAGTCTTCTAGTTTCATTCACTTGGACTGTGATTGTGTCACATTATAGTAATTTTTATCAAAGGGTGGACTGACCTGGTACAAAACTTTGTGGCAACTAATTGCTGAATTACTCCTTCCATGGCCACTTTGTGAACAAAGGAAAAAAGAGGAATGCAAGGAGAATTTTGTCATTTTCTAATTTAACATTAGATCATCTTTTGGGCTTATGGAGTGTGCAGCAGACTTAGAGAAACAGGTTATGGATCTCTCTTCATGGTTCAGCTGTGCCAGGCCCCTTACTTCTGAGAGGAGGCATGCCTTCTGTCCCACCTCGTAGATTCTCTATGGCCATCTTGGAAAACTCCTGACCCATTGCTCCTTGCACCATGGTGACCGACAAGGGGCTCCTTTTAGTAATTCCACTTTCTCACAAGACCATTAAAGGACAAACAAGAATTACTCTAAAAAATATTTCTAATTTCTGTCTTTGATTCTAATCCTTATTTAGGGATATAGGCCTTTTGTGTCTGTGTAACCCAGAGTGAGTAGAAATGCAGAAGAAAGGTAGTATAGTGGAAAGGGAGGGTTTAAAAGAGTTAAACATTTAAGTTTGACTAGTTCCCCAACCCATACCTAATAACTGGGAAAAAACTCAGAACACAATCAAGGGGGGCATGTCTTACTGTTCATGACAGCATCCCTAGTATAGAACACATGTCTGCCATATGACTCTCTGCAGAGATGTGTTGATTACTGGACTAATTGGAAGATCGCCTGAGATACTGTAAATGAAAGCAAACAGAGGACAGACTCAGTGAATGCTGTGTGCTTTCCTCTGCTCTGCTGGTGTGTGGGTGGTAAAAATCATCACTTTCTGTAAATGTGTGTCAGCCATGCAGTGCCTGTGCTCAAAAATGCCAGGATCGGACTTCCCTAGTGGCGCAGTGGTTGAGAGTCCGCCTGCCAATGCAGGGAACACGGGTTCGTGCCCCGGTTCGGGAAGATCCCACATGCCGCAGGGCGGCTGGGCCCGTGAGCCATGGCTGCTGGGCCTGCGCGTCCGGAGCCTGTGCTCCACAACAGGAGAGGCCGCAACAGTGAGAGTCCCGCATACCGCAAAAAAAAAAAAAAAAAAAAAAAAAAAAAAAAAAGCCAGGATCGGAGGAGCTTCAAGATGGCAGAAAAGTAAGACGCAGAGATCACTTCCCTCCCCACAGATACATCAGAAATACATCTACATGTGGAACAACTCCTACAGAACACCTACTGAACTCTGGCAGAAGACTTCAGACCTCCCGAAAGGCAAAAAACTCCCCACGTACCTGGGTAGGGCAAAAGAAAAGAGAAAAAACAGAGACAAAGAATAGGGACGGGACCTGCACCAGTGGGAGGGAGCTGTGAAGGAGGAAAGGTTTCCACACACTAGGAAGCCCTTTTGTGGGCGGAAACTGCGGGTGGCGGAGGGGGGAAGCTTTGGGGCCACGGTGGAGAGTGCAGCAACAGGGGTGTGGAGGGCAAACGGAGAGTTTCCCGCACAGAGGATCGGTGCCGACCAGCACTCACCAGCCCGAGAGGCTTGTCTGCTTACCTGCCCGGATAGGCGGGGGTTGGGAGCTGAGGCTCGGGCTTCAGTCGGATTGCAGGGAGAGGACTGGCGGCGTGAACACAGCCTGAAGGGGTTAGTGCACCATGGCTGTCCGGGAAAAAGTCTGGAGCTACCGAAGAGGCAAGAGACTTTTTCTTCCCTCTTTGTTTCCTGGGTCGCGAGGAGAGGGGATTAAGCGCACAGCTTAAAGGAGCTCCAGAGACGGGTGCGAGCCTCGGCTATCAGCGCAGACCCCAGAGACGGGCATGAGACGCTAAGGCTGCTGCTGCCGCCACCAAGAAGCCTGTGTGGGAGCATAGGTCACTCTCCACACCTCCCCTCCCGGGAGCCTGTGCAGCCTGCCACTGCCAGGGTCCTGTGATCCAGGGACAACTTCCCCAGGAGAACGCACAGCGCGCCTCAGGCTGGTGCAACATCACTGTGGCCTCTGCCGCCGCAGGCTCACCCCGCATCCATACCCCTCCCTCCGCCGGGCTTGAGTGAGCCAGAGACCCCGGAGCAGCTGCTCCTTTAACCCGTCCTGTCTGAGTGGGGAACAGACGCCCTCAGGCGACCTACACGCAGAGACGGGGCCAAATCCAAAGCTGAACGCCAGGAGATGTGTGAACAAAGAAGAGAAAGGGAAATTTCTCCCAGCAGTCTACGAGGCAGCAGATTAAATCTCCACAATCAACTTGATGTACCCTGCATCTGTGGAATATCTGAAGAGACAACGAATCATCCCAAAATTGAGGAGGAGGACTGCGAGGGCAACAATGTATATATTTTTTGCCCTTTTTCTTTTTCTGTGAGTGTGTATGTGTATGCTTCTGTGTGTGATTTTGTCTGTATAGCTTTGCTTTTACCATTTCTCCTAGAGTTCTGTCCGTCCGTTGTTTTTTTCTTTTTTTTAGTATAGTTTTTAGCACTTGTTATCACTGGTGGATTTGCTTTTTGGTTTGGTTGCTCTCTTCTTTTTTTTTTTTTTCTTTTTATTACTTAAAATTTTTTTAAAATAATCATTTTAATAACTTTATTTTATTTTATCTTCTTCTATCTTTCTTTCTTTTTTCTCCTCCCTTTTATTCTGAGCCGTGTGGATGACAGGCTCTTGGTGCTCCAGCCAGGAGTCAGGGCTGTGTCTCTGAGGTGGGAGAGCAAAGTTCAGGACATTGGGCCACAAGAGACCTCCCAGCTCCATGTAATATCAAATGGCAAAAATCTCCCAGAGATCTCCATCTCATCACCAAGACCCAGCTCCACTCAACGACCAGCAAGCTTCAGTGCTGGACACCCTATGCCAAACAACTAGCAATACAGGAACACAGCCCCATCCATTAGCAGAGAGGTTGTCTAAAATCATAATAAGGCTACAGACACCCCAAAACACAACACCAGATGTGGACCTGCCCTCCAGAAAGACAAGATCCAGCCTCATCCACCAGAACACAGGCACTACTCCCCTCCACCAGGAAGCCTGCACAACCCACTGAACCAACCTTAGCCCCTGGGGGCAGACACCAAAAACAACAGGAACTACAAACCTGCAGCCTGCAAAAAGGAGACCTCAAACACAGTAAGTTAAGCAAAATGAGAAGACAGAGAAACACACAGCAGATGAAGGAGCAAGGTAAAAATCCACCAGACCAAACAAATGATGAAGAAATAGGCAGTGTACCTGAAAAAAAATTCAGAGTAATTATAGTAAAGATGATCCAAAATCTTGGATATAGAATGGAGAAAATACAAGAAACATGTAACAAGGACCCAGAAGAACTAAAGAGCAAACAAACAGTGATGAACAACACAATAAGTGAAATTAAAAATTCTCTAGAAAGGATCAATAGCAGAATAACTGAGGCAGAAGAACAGATAAGTGACCTGGAGTATAAAATAGTGGAAATAACTACTGCAGAGCAGAATAAAGAAAAAAGAATGAAAATAATCGAGGACAGTCTCAGAGACCTCTGGGACAACATTAAATGCACCAACATTCAAATTATAGGGGTCCCAGAAGAAGAAGATAAAAAGAAAGGGAATGAGAAAATGATTGAAGAGATTATAGTCGAAAACTTCCCTAATATGGGAAAGGAAATAGTAAATCAAGACCAAGATGTACAGAGAGTCCCGAACAGGATAAATCCAAGAAGAAACATGCCAAGACACATATTAATCAAACTGTCAAAAATTAAATACAAAGAAAACACATTAAAAGCAGCAAGGGAAAAAAAATAAGTAACATACAAGGGAATCCCCATAAGGTTAACATGTGATCTTTCAGCAGAAACTCTGCAACCCAGAAGAGTGTGGCAGGACATATTTAAAGCGTTGAAGGGGAAAAACCTACAACCAAGATTACTCTACCTAGCAAGGATCTCATTCAGTTTGATGGAGAAATTAAAACCTTTACAGACAAGCAAAAGCTGAGAGAATTCAGCACCAAACCAGCTTTACAACAAATGCTAAAGGAACTTCTCTAGTCAGGAAACACAGAGAAGAAAATGACCTACAATAACAAACCCAAAACAATTAAGAAAATGGTAATAGGGAAATACATAATTACTTTAAATGTAAATGGATTCAGTGCTCCAACCAAAATATATAGACTGGCTGAATGGATACAAAAACAAGATCTGTATATATGCTGTCTACAAGAGACTCACTTCAGACCTAGGGACACATACAAACTGAAAGTGAGGGGAAGGAAAAATATATTCCAGGCAAATGGAACTCAAAGGAAAGCTGGAGGAGCAATTCTCATATCAAACAAAACAGACTTTAAAATAAAGACTATTACAAGAGACAAAGAAGGACACTACATAATGATCAAGGGATCAATCCAAGAAGAAGATATAACAATTGTAAATATTTATGCACCCAACATAGGAGCACCTCAATACATAAAGCAAATCAACAGTAACACAATCATAGTAGGGGACTTTAACACCCCACTTTCACCAATGGACAGATCATTGAAAATGAAAATAAATAAGGAAACACAAGCTTTAAATGATACATTAAAAAAGATGGACTTGGGCTTCCCTGGTGGCGCAGTGGTTGAGAATCCGCCTGCCGATGTAGGAGACACGGGTTCGTGCCCTGGTCCGGGAAGATCCCACATGCCGCGGAGCAACTAAGCCCGTGAGCCATGGCCGCTAGGCCTGCGCGTCCGGAGCCTGTGCTCCGCAATGGGAGAGGCCACAACAGTGAGAGGCCCGCATACTGCAAAAAAAAAAAAAAAAAAAAAAAAAAAAAAAAAAAAAAAAGATGGACTTAATTGATATTTATAGGACATTCCATCCAAAAACAACTGAATACACTTTCTTCTCAAGTGCTCATGGAACATTCTCCAGGATAGATCATATCTTGGGTCACAAACCAAGCCTTGGTAAATTTAAGTAAATTGAAATCATATCAAGTATCTTTTCCTACCACAATGCCATGAGACTAGGTATCAATTACAGGAAAAAATCTGTAAAAAATACAAACACGTGGAGGCTAAATAATACCATACTTTATAACCAAGAGATCACTGAAGAAATCGAAGAGGAAATAAAAAAATACCTAGAAACAAATGACAATGAAAACATGACGACCCAAAACCTATGGGATGCAGCAAAAGCAGTTCTAAGAGGGAAGTTTATAGCAATACAATCCTACCTTAAGAAACAAGAAACATCTCAAATAAACAATCTAACTGTACACCTAAAGCAATTAGAGAAAGAAGAACAAAAAACCCCCAAAGTTAGCAGAAGGAAAGAAATCATAAAGATCAGATCAGAAATAAATGAAAAAGCAATGAAAGAAATGATAGCAAAGATCAATAAAACTAAAAGCTGGTTCTTTGAGAAGATAAACAAAATTGCTAAACATTAGCCAGACTCATGAAGAAATAAAGGGAGGAGACGCAAATCAATAGAATTAGAAATGAAAAAGGAGAAGTAACAACTGACACTGTAGAAATACGAAGGATCTTGAGAGATTACTACAAACAACTACATGCAAATAAAATGGAAAACGTGGAAGAAATGGACAAATTCTTAGAAATGTACAACCTTCAGAGACTGAACCAGGAAGAAATAGAAAATATGAACAGAGCAATCACAAGCAATGGAATTGAAAGTGTGATTAAAAATCTTCCAACAAACAAAAGCCCAGGACCAGTTGGCTTCACAGGCAAATTCTTTCAAACATTTAGAGAAGAGCTAACGCCTATCCTTCTCAAACTCTTCCAAGGTATATCAGAGGGAGGAACACTCCCAAACTCATTCTACAAGGCCACCATCACCCTGATACCAAAACCAGACAAAGATGTCACAAAGAAAGAAAACTACAAGCTAATATCACTGATGAACATAGATGCAAAAATCCTCAACAAAATACTGGCAAAAAGAGTCCAACAGCACATTCAAAGGATCATACACCATGATAAAGTGGGGTTTGTCCCAGGAATGCAAGGATTCTTCAATATACCCAAATCAATCAATGTGATACGCCATATTAATAAATTGAAGGAGAAAAACCATATGACCATCTTAATAGATGCAGAGAAAGCTTTCAACAAAATTCAACACCCATTTATGATAAAAACCCTCCAGAAAGTAGGCATAGAGGGAAGTTACCTTAACATAATAAAGGCCATATATGACAAACCCACAGCCAACATCGTCCTCAACGGTGAAAAACTGAAACCATTTCCACTAAGATCAGGAACAAGACAAGGTTGACCACTCTCACCACTGTTATTCAACATTGCTTTGGAAGTTTTAGCCACAGCAATCAGAGAAGAAAAAGAAATAAAAGGAATCCAAATAGGAAAAGAAGAAGTAAAGCTGTCACTGTTTGCAGATGACATGATACTATACATAGAGAATCCTGAAGATACTACCAGAAAATTACTAGAGCTAATCAATGAATTTGGTAAATGAGCAGAATACAAAATTAATGCACAGAAATCTCTTGCATTCCTGTACACTAATAATGAAAAATCTGAAAGAGAAATTAAGGAAACGCTCCCATTTACCACTGCAACAAAAAGAATAAAATATCTAAGAATAAACCTACCTAAGGGGACAAAAGCCCTGTATGCAGAAATTTATAAGACACTGATGAAAGAAATTAAAGATGATACAAATAGATGGAGAGATATACCATGTTCTTGGATTGGAAGAATCAACATTGTGAAAATGACTCTTAAGACCCAAAGCAATCTACAGATTCAATGCAATCCCTATCAAACCACCACTGGCATTTTTCACAGAACTAGAACAAAAAAGTTCACAATTTTTATGAAAACACAAAAGATCCTGAATAGCCAAAGCAATCTTGAGAAAGAAAAACGGAACTGGAGGAATCCGGCTCACTAAATTCAGACTATACTACAGGGCTACAGTAATCAAGACACTGTGGTACTGGCACAAAAACAGAAATATAGATCAACAGGAGGGAAAGCCCAGAGATGAACCCATGCACATATGATCACCTTATCTTTGATAAAGGGGGCAAGAACTTACAGTGGAGAAAAGCCAGCCTCTTCAATAAGTGGTGCTGGGAAAACTGGACAGCTACATGTAAACGAATGAAATTAGAACACTCCCTAACATCATGCACAAAAATAAACTCAAAATGGATTAAAGACCTAAATGTAAGGCCAGACACTATAAAACTCTTAGAGGAAAACAGAGGCAGAACACTCTATGACATAAATCACAGCAAGATCCTTTTTGACCCACCTCCTAGAGAAATGGCAATTTTTTAAAAAAGTAAACAAATGGGACCTAATGAAACTTAAAATCTTTTGCACAGCAAAGGTTACCATAAACAAGACCAAAAGACAACCCTCAGGATCGGAGAATATATTTGCAAATGAAGCAACTGACAAAGGATTAATCTCCAGAATTTACAAGCATTTCATGCAGCTCAATAACAACAACAAAAAAAACAACCCAATCCAAAAATGGGCAGAAGACCTAAATAGACATTTCTCCAAAGAAGATATACAGATTGCCAATAGACACATGAAAGAATGCTCAACATCATTAATCAGTAGAGAAATGCATATCAAAACTACAGTGAGATATCATCTCACACCGGTCAGAATGGCCATCATCAAAAAATCTAGAAACAATAAATGCTGGAGAGGGTGTGGAGAAAAGGGAACCCTCTTGCACTGTTGGTGGGAATGTAAATTGATACAGCCACTATGGAGAAAAGTATGGAGGTTCCTTAAAAAACAAAAAATAGAACTACCATAAGACCCAGCAATCCCACTACTGGGCATATACCCTGAGAAAACCATAATTCAAAAAGAGTCAATGTACCACAATGTTCATTGCAACTCTATTTACAATTGCCAGGACATGGAAGCAACCTAAGTGTCCATCACAAATGAATGGATAAAGAAAATGTGGCACATATATACCATGGAATATTACTCAGCCATAAAAAGAAACGAAATTGAGTTATTTGTAGTGAGGTGGATGGACCTATAGTCTGTCATACAGAGTGAAGTAAGTCAGAAAGAGAAAAATAAATACTGTATGCTATATGTGGAATCTAAGAAAAAAAAAAAGGTCATGAAGAACCTAGGGGAAGATGGGAGTAAATATGCGGACCTACTAGAGAATGAACTTGAGGATATGGGGACGGCGAAGTGTAAGGTGGGACAAAGTGAGAGAGTGGCATGGACATATATACACTACCAAATGTAAAATAGATAGCTAGTGGGAAGCCGCCGCATAGCACAGGGAGATCAGCTTGGTGCTTTATGACCACCTAGAGGGGTGGGTTTGGGATGGTGGGAGGGAGGGAGATGCAAGAGGGAGGAGATGGGGACATATGTATATGTATAGCTGATTCACTTTGTTATAAAGCAGAAACTAACACACCATTTTAAAGCAATTATACTTCAATAAAGATGTTAAAAAATAATGCCAGGATCAATTCATTTAATAGGTGGGGGTCCAATCTGAAAACATTGGTGTAGACGATCTTATTTACAAAGCAGGAATAGAGACAGAGATGTAGAGAACAAACGTATGGATATCACGGGGGAAAGTGGGGGGCGTGTGTGGGATGAATTGGGATATTGGGATTGACATATATACACTGTTGGTACTATGCATAAAGTAGGTAACTAATGATGACCTACTGTATAGCACAGGGAACTATGCTCAATGCTCTGTGGTGACCTAAATGGGAAGGAAATCCAAAAATGAGGGTATATATGTATACATATAGCTGATTCACTTTGCTGTACAGTATAAACTAACACAATATTGTAAAGCAACTATATTCCAAAAAAAAAAAAAAAAATAGCTAGGGGTACAAGAGACAAAGTCCAACAGGATTTGTGGAAGAGATGGCAAAGCCAGGTTTTCTTTCCCTTTATTTTCTCTTTATGTTAACCTTTTTGATTCCTTACCTAACCTTGATTTATAATGACATTTTCTGGGAGGAGACAACTTTAAGCAACTTTACAGATACAAAAAAAAAAAAAAAAAATAGGGAAAAGGAAAGCACATATAGTTGATTAGTTTGCCTGTTTCTACTCATTACCCTTTTATCATTTTTCTGTTTTTGAGCTGCCAGGGTTTCAGTCTTTGCAAATCAAGTCTATTAAATGTTTAGCATTCTGACTAGCTAAACCCAGCAGTAGTGGTTACTAGCTGTTCTGCTGTTACTAAGCAATTATTGAAAACTTATTAAGTACACAGAATGTGTACTCTTATTTCAAAGTCCTTGCTTTGATTTTCTGCTTATACATGGGCTCAAGCTTTATTTCCTTAACTTTATGACTTTAATTAAGCTCTACAAAATGCTTATTATTAATTTTTTATTCAGCTGAAATGGGCTGTTCTTGGTCTTTTTGCATGAAGCTGTATTTTCCATCAACATGATTTTAGTTACTTCCAAATCCTGCAAATCTCTCTTCTGAGCGTCAAACCTCCATGTTCAAATGCCTACTGGGATGTTCCATACATCATTCAAACTCAGCATGACTAAAACTGAGATTATTTTCAACTCCCTCCTACTCCCAGATTGTTCAAATCCAGACTTGTCCATTTCCTGGTATGGGACTTGGGCAGGTCACTCAGCCTTTCTGTGTCTCAGTTTCCTCATCTATAAAAGGGAATAAGAAAAACAATTATCTCATAGACTTAAGGAGAATAAATGAGTTAATATGTATGCCTTTACATAATAAACACTATATAAACATTAGTTATTATTATTTTAAAAAGTATTAGTCCCTTGGTGCTCTCTAACTTTGGAAATGGTACAACGTTCACCCATGGCTCAAGCAGGAAACCTCAAATTGCATCATCCTCAATTTCTCCCTCACCTCCCCCAATCAAAGATTGAGTCCTTTGGATACTACTTCTTACATATCTCTTGAATCTTCCCTCTTTTCTCTAACCCCAGTGCCATAGCATAATCCTGCATTACTGCAGTAGCCTCCTAGCTAGTGTTTTACTGCTTATAATACCTTCTTTATTCCTACTCTCTACATTAAATACATAACTATATTTAAAAAATGCAAATCTGCTTGAATATTGTCCCCGCTTAAAACCTTTCCATGCTTGTTATTACCTCTCCACTGTCTTTAATAAGGTACACAGAGGTCTGAATAACCTGGCCTCTTCTTTCTTCTTTAACCTCATCTCCTGCCTTTTCTCACTTTTGGGTCTTTACTGAAACTGTTTCTCATGCCTGGTTTGAAGGACTCTTCTTGCCCAACTTTTCCTGTCCCCCCACTTCCCCCCCCTACAATTTGGCTACCTTCTCATACTTTAGGTTTCAGCTTAGGTATCACTTTTTCCCTTCTGGGCAGGCTTCATCGTCTTTATTAACTGCCTGTGGATTATATATTGCTTTGACTGCTTAACATCTTATTCCCTGGGGGGACTCAACTACAGTACCCGAAATTG
This sequence comes from Kogia breviceps, assembly GCF_026419965.1. Taxonomy (NCBI): domain Eukaryota; kingdom Metazoa; phylum Chordata; class Mammalia; order Artiodactyla; family Physeteridae; genus Kogia; species Kogia breviceps. The sequence goes on along the minus strand of NC_081320.1, from coordinate 76,546,222 downwards.
ATCCGTTCCCATTGCACGGTAACTTTGTGACTACTTGAATATCTAAGACGATAGACACATTGGTTCTTCCACGGCAGATGTTGTTCTCTGGGTCAGAGAACAAAACTGCACCAAGACCAACATACTATATGGAAATTCAGGTTTTCCCAAGTATATGCGTAAGGTAGGGAAAATGGCATAGTACTATTGTAGGAGTCTGATTTTAGATTGTCACTAGAATGAGCAATCCTAACAAGTTGGATTAACAAGTATCAGTTGTTAGACAAAAGAACTGATAGCATTTATGTCTCTTTCATTACACTTTACTCTCTCTGAATATAAGGACTTTATATGTCTTGTTTGTCATTATATCTTTTGTGCCTTAGCATGCAACTATCATTCAAAAAATAATTTACAGAATTGAATCATCTATTTTAGAGTCTGAAGAAACACTAAGCAATGAGTTTGTCTAGCCCTCTGATAAAAGTGTAATACTATCCTTGTGTTTGACAAATAAGTCACCTGAAGTCCAGAAATTTACAGACGTATTCTAGGTCACATGGAATCACTTCCCTAATATTATTCTCTTTCTACCATGCCTTGTTGCCACCCAATTGCATTTGTACATTTCTAATATGTTAATTTGCCTGCATAGAGACTGGAAAAAACTAGCTTTCATATCCTAATTTCAGAGCATTCTTTGTTTGTTAAATCTCAGGGTTGAAAATAAAAGTGGAAGTTAGATTAGACCTGTTTTGGGAGTTTGGGCTTTATCCTCTGGGGTGATTTTTAAACTATACTCAGTGGAACCCCTGTCAGGGACCTCAAGAGCTTTGTCTGGACTTCCCACTTATATTTCAATCAGAGAAGTTCCTTGTTTATTTATTTTCCTTGGCTTTATTGAAAGCTTCTTTTGAAGAAAGAAATGTGTGAATAAAAATACATTTGAAAACTATTGCTCCAGGGAGTACTGTAACATTTTCATTCACTGCTCAAACATCATCTTTGGTTGAGCTCTTAAGGTAAAATTTCCTTTTTTGTCTTTGACCAGATTCTCTTAATAACTTTTAGGGTGAGGGTTAATTTTGGATCTATATGTTTAAATAGCTAAATGTTATCAGTTATAAAATAAAATATATATTAGGACCTAAAAATTTATCAACCAGATTAAGAAAAATAGAGTACGCTTTAAGTATTCTCTTTCATTTCCTTTTTGAAAAATATGCAGTTGTGGGGAATTTGAAAAATGTCTATTACATGCACATTCTTATATTCTCTGGCCTAGTTTAGTGATAAATGCAATTGTTGAGTTAAATGAGAATGGCTAGAAAAACTGCTGAAACTCGAGCAATAATTGTGGATTAGTTAATGGGAATTTGCCCAAGGGTGGGTGTTGATAGTCCTAATGATTTTTGGATAGCGTTGCAAAAGCTTTTGAATAATCTTTTAAATCACTCAATCTCTCTATTCTGTTACTTGTAAAATGAGGGGTTTTGTATAGATGAGGACAATACACATTTTTATAGATTTGTATGGTTCTTTACAGTTTACTAAGTGCTTTCACGTTTTTCCTCTTCTGAGAGAAATGTAAGGTTCCTTGCAGCTCCAAAATTCTATTACATTTTATTGATTCTTTTGAATATTCTTTGAGATTTTAAAAATTCAAAACTGACATATTGAAGGGTTTTAGTTTAGCAGTGATATGACCTTCCAACTCCTTGCTTTCCTAGAAATTACTTGGATTATGATCATGGACTCCGTTAATGAATAATCTACTAATGAATAAGTAGTGTAGAAATATTCAAAAGGATGCCTTTCAAAAGAACTAATTCTAATACCTTGTGAACAATTAAAATCCTAAATAGCTAAAGATAACACAATTGTAGCACAAAGTTCCATTTATCTTTTTCATTTTCCTTAAAGAATTCCAGACTTCCCTGTTGGTTCAGTGGTTAAGACTCCTCGCTTCCACTGCAGGGGATGTTCGATCACTGATCAGGGAAGTTCCGCATGCTGCAGGATGCAGCCAAAAAAAAAAAAAAAAAAAATTCCGCAGAACTGGGAAGTGACCTAGTACACATGGAAACTGGTTTTCAGATTGTCATTATCATGGGCAACCCAAAGAGGGTTGAATTACTAAATCTGAATTACACACATACACAGTTTGCAACAAAGGAGGCAAGACAGTGGAGAAAAGACAGTCTCTTCAATAAGTAGTGCTGGGAAAACTGGACAGCTACATGTAAAAGAATGAAATCAGAACATTTTTAAACACCATATACAAAAATAAACTCAAAATGGACTGAAGACCTGAAACCATACAACTCCTAGAGGGAAACAGGCAGAACACTCTTTGGCACAATTGTAGCAGTATTTTTTGGGGGATATGTCTCCTAAGGCAAAGGAAACAAAAGCAAAAATAAACAAATGGACCTAATTAAACTTAAAAGCTTTTGCATAGCAAAGGAAACCGTTGACAAAATGAAAAGACAACCTACTGAATGGGAGAAAATATTTGCAAATGATAGTCTGATAAAGGGATAATATCAAAATACATAAATAGGTCATATAACTCAACATGAAAAAAACAACCTGATTAAAAAATGGGCAGAAGAACTGAATAAACATTTTTCCAAAGAAGACATACAGATGGCCAATAGGCACATGAAAAGATGTTCAACATCATTAATCACATAGAAACGCAAATCAAAACCACAATGAGATATCACCTCACACTTGTCAGAATGGCTATCATCAAAAAGACCACAAATAACAAATGTTGGAGAGTATGTGGAGAAAAGGGAATTCTTGTACACTGTTAGTGGAAATGTAAATTGGTGTAGCCACTGTGGAAAACAGTGTGGAGATTCCTCAAAAATCTAAAAATAGAACTGCCATATTATCCAGCAATTCCACTGCTGGATATATTTCTGAAAAAAAAAAAAGAAAACACTAATTTGAAATACTAATGCATCTCAATGCTCATAGCAGCATTATTTACAATAGCCAAAATATGAAAGCAACCTAAGTGTGCATCAGCAGATGAATGGATAAAGATGTGGCACATATGTGTGTATACACACACACACAAACACATACACACAATGGAATACTAAGCCATAAAAAAGCATGAAATTTTGCCATTTGCAACAACATGGATGGACTTGGAGGTTATTATGGTCAGTGAAGTAAGTCAGACAGAGAAAGACAAATACTGTGTGTTATTACTTATATGTGGAATCTAAAACATAAATTAGTTAAATAACAAAAAAGAAACAGGGGCTTCCCTGGTGGCGCAGTGGTTGAGAGTCTGCCTGCCGATGCAGGGGACACGGGTTCGTGCCCCGGTCCTTGAAGATCCCATATGCCGCGGAGCGGCTGGGCCGCTGAGCCTGCGCGTCCGGAGCCTGTGGTCTGCAACGGGAGAGGCCGCAACAGTGAGAGGCCCGCGTACCGCAAAAAAAAAAAAAAAAAAAAGAAACAAACTTACAGATATAGAGAACTAGTAGTTACCAGTGGGGAGAGCGAAGATGGCAGGGACAGTATAGGGGTAAGAGATTCGTAGGTACAAACTACTATGTATAAAATAAATAAGCTATGAGGATATATTGTACAGCACAGGAAGTATAGCCAATATTTTATAACTATAAATAGGGTATAACCTTTAAAAATTGTGAATCACTACGTTGTATATGTAAAACTTATATAATATTATAAATCAACTATACTTCAGTCCCCCCACCCCCACAATGATGGCCACTGTCAGAAGACAATCTAAATGTTTCTACTAACTCAAACATTTTCCCATTTCTCTAGTATTAGTTTGAGATTATAACCACTTAAAATGAGCCCCAAAAGGAGCTGAAACAATTTGATATAGGCTATTTTTAAATTAAAGGGAATGAACTATAGGAGACTTTGTTTTTTGCTTAGTTTCCTTTTTGGGGAGGTGTTAAGGATAGGATAGGGAAAGAGACTGATTGGGAGTGATACCAATTATTTCTCGTAGTTTTTTTTCCCCTAGGAAAAGACTGTCAAAGAACAAATAGTGTAGCTTTACTCTAATACAGGTCCTTCCTCTAGACATCAGACATGCTTCCGTTCAGATTTTCATGCCTTTTCATGACAACACCTAGAGAAAGAAAATATGTAGAATGACATTTATTGAATGTCTACTATATAACAGGTGCTCTCTACATTGAGAGTAAAAGGATCCAGATGCAGACTGCAGATCTAGGTAGAGTCATATTCTTTTCTATGTAGAGCTTAGATGATTCTAAATGGATTTAGATATAGCAATTGTCCATCTTCTATTTCTACACATAAATTTACAGAGGAAAGGGTCTGAGATTCATCTTTTTTGGGATTCATATTTGTTGAAACTAGACCTGTGGACTGGAGCGGCTTTTACTAGACCATCTTGAAGAAATGAGAGGAACAGGAGTTTCAGCCAGACTTGACTCTTGCATCAAGGACCAGAGGCTGAGGACACTGGATAGCTAATAATCTGTGAAGCAGCAGACACTGGAACCTGATCCAACCTAGCAAACCTGGAAGCTAAATTTTGACCCAGGGATGCATCTGTGTGAGGACATGGGACTTGCTTAATATAGAAATTTAACTCTCAAACTCAACATGTATATGGCAGAGACTAGAAAGTCAAAATTACAATTTAATTTTTATGGACCTTTCTAGATTCACTATCACTGAATTCACAGAGTAAGATGGAAGACTTCATCTTTTGTTTTCCTTTTTGGATTTCTCAGATACCTCCCATACTGTGAGCACCTCCCCACATGGAGAGATAATGACATTTAAAGGTTTGTACATTGACTATAATTATGAGTTTCAACGTGCACTCTGATATTAAGTTCTAATTCCCATATATTATGGGACTCTGGAGTAATAATTGGAATGCAGGCTGAAGCAGGTTTTCCCTGACTAAGAAGAACACTGGCAAGATATGACGTATTTGTTAATTTGAGGATCTGCTGTGGCCTGGGCAAATTGGCTGGGTCCTATAATGGAAGCCAGGCACCAAGAAGGACAACAGAAGGCACTTGGACTGGGTGAATTGGTCACTCTGTTCAGTGTGGGCTATTCTGATTTTGGCAAGAAGTGATACGGAGGCTCTGGTCTCAGGAATAATATGAGCAAGACACTGGCATGAACATGGACTAGGGGTTATGTTTCTGCTTCATTTCTACAGGAAGTTGGTCATGTTTGCCCCAATGAGCTCTGGTGGTAAAATCAAGAACTCTTAGCACACTAGGATCATGGTGTTTTGGGAACCTAAGTGGTACTGCTTTGTGGTCCTCCTTCTAACATCCATTCTTTTCTTTCTCTCTTTTAATTAAAACCTAAGGAGCTAGCTCTTCATCTTGGTAACTAATGTGCAAGTAAAGAATAGATTTTTTTTTAAAAAAATCATTCACGTTTATCAAAGAATACTCTGAAGACAGCAGTTAAATATTATTTTCTGTCAATATGAGTAGGTTTGGCAAAAGGGAAAGACTGTTCTTCTATCTCAGAATTCTGGTAAACAAAACACAGAATACCCAGTCAAGATAAATATTTTAGTCCCATTGATTATTTTTTTTCCTGTGCCATGAAGAAAGCTTATAGATGGTATATAGTAGTCATATCAACAAATATTTATAATGTTCCTACTTAGCTGCATTTTACAAAGGATTTCAAATATCCTCCTTTTCCTGTAATTCTTAAGTTTTGTACAGTTTTACTGAATGAGGAAAATAGCCCAATTTTGACTTTTCCTTTTTTATGACTTCTAGAAATGACCATTTTGCTGGAATGTGTTCCTAGAAATCAATAATGCTGTGGAACATATTTTCTCATATACAATATTAGAGTTAGGAATCACATTTCTTATCCAGGTCTTAGTGACCTACAAATCACACCCATGATACAAAACATATCATAGAAGAAAGGATAACTAGCCATCACTATAAATATTTAATAGATGACTTTCATTCTTAGAAATAATCTATTTTATTTTATTGTTTACTATACCAGCAGTGTATTTTCATTCTGTAGGTCTATAATTGTCAAATAATGGCAATGTCTTACAGTTTAATCTGTTATATATAATATACATGAAACTCACAAAAGCAGCTAGGTTATAAATTTGGCCACAACCAATATATTAGCTCAAACATGTTTTTAAAACTTTTATTTAATGATAACGTTCCTTGCCTGATTTGGAAAGTCTGTTTTTAGGATAATTTGGATGACAGTCCTAGGAGGTTTACATGAATTCCTTTTTTTTTTCCTTTTTTGACCTTAGTTTTGTGCACAAAATACCAGGGACACAATTATTATTGTGGATAAAATTTTGAAGATTCTTTTATTGACAAGAATACATTTGAAGTTAAAAAAAATAAGAAAGATGAAGATACGGCAATATAAATATTTATTAAGGCATTATTTTTTATAATGAAAAAGTAGAAAAATATAAATGCCAAATGAAAGGATTAGCTAAATGAATTACATTAGAAAGGAAAGTTTTATAGATATTAAAAATGATGTTGCAGAAGCATTTTTATTAACATTGGAAACATTATCATCATATGTTATTAACTACAAAGTATAGATTGCAAAATAATATAGTATAAAATTATATACTGATACACATAGGTTATATAATAAGGCTACTCAACAATGGAATTACTAATATTGCTTTTTCTGATTGTTTGTGTTGTTTTAGTTTTCTTATTTTGCCAGTCTGAATATCTGAATAACAAAAACAAGTTAAAGAATATGCTTTATCCCTGTGATAAGAAAAAATGAGAAAATTTAGGACTTATTTCACAACCCTGAGACTTTTTGTCATTTATTTTAAATTATGCTATTGGAAACTCCTTGTATATGTATCTTTACATTCTTGAGAACATATTATTTATGGGATGAATTGCTGACAGCTGAGTTATTGGAAGAAAGTATTTACAGTATAATTTTTAAGATATAAACAAAAAGATTGCATCCAATATGATATAAGGGGAATTATATGAAAAGAGAATTTCTAGAAGCACAAATACAGATGTTCAATAATTATATGAAAATCAAGGCAAATTAAAGTAACATGATTTTAGACTTATCAGATATGTAATGAATTTGATCTATCAAGTTTTGGTAAGGGCTGGGGAAACAAGTGCTCTCATGTATAGCTGAAGGGAATATAAATTGGTACAGTGTATTTTTTTTAAATTAAGGAAATAAATAGGGCTGATCTTTCCCTATATTATCTCAGTTTCTTCAAAACCACATTTTGAACCTACTAAGGCATCCCTCCCTTTATCTCCAGGATAGACAAAGACTCTTGAGAGTTACTTTTATTTTTCACATCCATTTTCCTTTCTCAAAGCTCTCTTAATCTAACTGACTCTGCAAGGAAGGTCTATATTCTACTTGTTCCATAAGGACAGCGGAATATGGATATGCTTTTACCTGTCAGTTTTGCTGTGTAATGACCTTAAAGTGTCAGAGGCTTACATCATGAACCTCATGGGCTCATGGGTCAGCTGGAGAGGATCTATTTCAGCCCACACTTCAGGTTCCATTCTGCTGCATGTGTTTTTCATTCTTTCTTGACCTGGATACCCTGGGAACATTCTTCTCATGACTGATGGTGGGAAGGCAGAGGCAAGGGGCAAGCCAAACCATGCATGCACATTTAACCTCTGCTCCCATAATGTCCACTAACATTCCACTGGCCCAAGTAGAAAACATGTCCAAAGTCAAAGTCAATGGGGTGGGAAATATACTCTGCCTACCCTTAGTAGGACGTACCCCAAATTCATACAGCAAGGGCATGGCATGTATACTTCTGTATCACACCTGTCCATTTTAATAGCTTAAGTGGTAGGAAGGCATTTGCCCTGCTCCCTAGTGGGTCTCCAAATACACATTTTGAGATTGTACTGGTTTCATTATTGAGGTGGATAAAATTATTTTTCATGCGAAATTTTTATTTGTTAATAGTCAAAGTTATGGACATATGAAACCATGGCTACTCCTGTATATGTTACCAGTCACTTTCTCATAAATTCCTTTCTATTTGATTCTCACAATCACTCTAAGCATTGTTATTTTCGGTACACTGAATAATTAAATGACTTGGTGGAATTCAGTAGTTGGGATCTTTAGCACTGCATAGCGTACCATGTAATAACTCCTGTATGTGACTTTTAAAATTGTCTTTCCCAAGGTCACAGACTTAGTGCCAATGTTGAAACACTCGTGTCCTGTCTCCTTCTAACTCTGCCAGTACACATCTTCTTTAATTAGTGTCCTACAAATGGTCTGATTTTTCCAAAAGCCTCTTCTAAAACCACATTAAAAAGAAATTATCCTAAAGGTGTAATCAGGTTAAGTACTGACCTTATGACTGAAGAGGCTTGTTCAGATGGTCAGGCACACATGGCTCAGCGAGTTTAGTCACCAGATGCATTTTCTGTGAGAATGGCAATGAATAAATATTTACCCCAAATTTGGCCTAGGCCATTACCTGACTGCTTCATTGCTTTTGCCATTATCTTGCAGCATTTTCATTTCTACTTATTTAATTTAGGAGAAATAAAAATTTAGAAGTCTCAGTTTAATCTCACACAGGAGCAAAAATAGTTGTGCCTTATACTACTTTTATTACTTTTGACCTATTCTAGCTAAGATTATAGATTAGGCAAGTTTACTTATACATCAGTGGACCAGGTGACTGGATTTGTGAAGTGACACAGATCATAAAGATCAGTGAGGTGTTTGTTTCTATTTAAATTACCTTGGAAGGGCATTAATTTAAGCAAAGCTAACCGAAGCCTTATAGCCGGAAAGGATAGGATTTTAGGGTTTCATTTTTAAGAATGCAATTTAGACTATGATATGAAAAAAGCCAAGGATGTCTTCTATGTCAGTCCCTCACAATGTGTGTGTTAGGAGGCGTTGTTTAGGGAAAAAAGACTGCAAAAGTAAGACGCATTTTTGTTTTCCTAAAACTCTTCCAAAGTAAGAGAAAAAATGAGGTTTCATTTATGGTAGGAAAATTATAATCTTCCACCTATAACTCTTTCAAGTTTTTAGGAACTGGAAAAAATTAGTAAGTTCATTGTTATACCAATGTTCAAAGGATATCCAAAATGACAGTGACCCAGAATGTGCCTACCTCTAAATCTATTTAAAAAGGGGCAATGTGAATTTTCAGGAAATCACTTATTTCCATCTTTGAGCTTGAATGACAACAATGGGAAAAGCCAGGCTTACAGAAAAATCTTATCCTTAATAGCGAAGGAAATGTCTAATTAAGAGATCACCTCCATTATTGAAGACCCTCAGAAATGCATTTTGCTATTAAATACTCACTTTTCCTTCACAAATGGTATTAAAAGCCCTATGTAAGATGTACGAAGTCATCCTTAGAAATGACTGTATGCTAGCAAAATTAGAAGCATGCAGCAGTCATAATAGATCAGGGAGGCTTAGTGAAGGGAACAAAAGCAGCTCAGCAGGAAGCAGACACTTGAAAACAGCAATTTAAAGTTTACAGGCATAGGTTGAGGCTTTTAAGAGGTATTTCCATGCTAGGTGTGCTGTTAATCCTTTATTAGGCCATGGAAATGCATTGCACTGAAGAAGCAATTTCCCCAGTTAAGCAAACATCATTTGTTTCCTCACCAAGTCAGTTAAATAGATAGTTTTTCCTATGTAAATATTTTGGAGGAACTAACTGGCCTTTTATTAAGGATTTTTAGTAGAACTCTCTTCTTACCTCTAGGACCAACTGCAGATATATCAACTCAGCACAAGAGTATTGAGGAGAATAAAAAAGAAAAGTGTTGGGCAATAGCATGAAGAGGGGCAAGAAATGAGAAAGAAACTAAAAATAAGGGTTGGTGGCTGGAGCTGAAAAAAAGGTTAAAGAAGTATCTTTCAGGAGAATGGGCAGCCATAAAAATAGAGAGTAAAAGCTCAGTGAGGTTCTGAGCTGGTTCTGGAGCTAAATTTCACAATATCTAGCAAAATGCCATACACAGTATGCTATGTGTTCTGCATATTTTTATAGCCTGATAAAAACTTAAAGTATGATTCTTTCCCAAAGAGCTTTTAAATTATAATGGGAGATTTTTCAAAAGATGCAGTGGCCTTGTGATCTAAAGGACTAAGCTCCAACAAAACTTCCAGAAGGTGGGAGATACATTCTGGTAGGAACCTTGTCTGATCTTCTCCAAATCCTACCACATAGGCTACTTGCAATAATCCTGGCTTTGGTGACTCATGACATATTTTGAACACCAACATTATTTTGCTAAGAATTCTTTTGATTTAGTTAGTGTAACTAAACAGAACCATATGACTTCATCAGTGATCAGGGTCCCTGAATGACTGACCAGCCACATAGTAATTCCAAGTCAAACTAAAGAATGAATTCCTCTGGGTACTTTCTTACAGTGCTAATACGTGGTTCAATTTGCTTGTATTAAAAACAAACTAACAACAACAAAACAGTCTCTCAGTGGTAGTAATGGTAATCAGAATTACCAGTTTGTGAACCTGGCTCTACCCCTACTAGCTATGAGACGTGAGCATTGGTTACCTTCCATTTATTAATTTATTTAATGAATATCTATTTAGCTCTCGCTAAATGCCAGGCACTGGCTTAGGGCTTTGAGATGTAATAGTAAAGTGAGAGGACATAGCTCCTTCTCTCTAGAACTATTCTGGTAGAATAGTGAACTTAGATAGGTGGATATAAGAAAATTACACAAATTATATGCAAATTTTCTTAGAAAAATGGTGATTTTAGTCACCCGAGGACAGATTTTAATATCAGTGTCCTATTCATCGCTGTTCATCCCTCTCTTTCTCACCTATCCTCTAAATTTATGCATTTTCTGTTCTTTTAGGAAGAGGCTGACATTTTTTGAGCATTTTTATGTTTTTTGGTATCATAGTAGGGTGAAATGTGGCCTCCCAAAAAGATACGTTCATGTTCTAGAACTTGTGAATGTGACCTTATTTTGAAATAAGGTCATTACAGATATAATGAAGTTAAGGCTCTCAAGATTAGATCATTCTGGATTATTCAGATGGGCTCTAAATTCAATCACAAATGTCTTCGTAAGAGACAAGAGGAGAAGATACAGAGTGGGAGATTATGTGAAGATGGGGGCAGCAATTGGAGTAACACAGCCACAAGCCAAGGAAAACCTAAAGCCACCAGAAGCTGCCTAGAGCCTCTAGAGGGAACACAGCCTTGCTGGCACCATGATTTTGGACTTCTGGCCTCCCAAACTTTGAAAGAATAAATTTATGTTGTTAAGCCACCCAGTTGTGGTTGCCCTAAATATCTAATACAGCCCCCTTCATAGATATTTTACATACACTATTATGTTTAATTCTGTCTTGACACTTTCTGGATGAAATGAGTTCTAAAACTGAGAAAAGGACAAAAGCCCAGAAAGGTGAAGAGATTGCCCCTATTTTCATGCATAATAACAGCTGAAGATTTGATTTAAACTCATTCTGTCTAGTTCCAAAGCCCATACCGTTTCTACTATCCTAGACTCATTGAATTAATAATAAACTCAAATGGACTGTATTGTCCATAAGACAAAGCATTCTTCATCAGTTTCATTTCACAGAGCCTACCAGTATATTTTGGACACCAAATATTCAGGTAAAGGCAGGGCTCAGTGTTTATTCCTTATACTATGTTTCTCTATTTTGCTTATTCAATTTCATCTTGGAGTTTCTTTTTTTAATAAAAAAATATGTTTTCTTCATTAATTTTTATCATTTTTCAGGCACAATTCCCATCCCTCTTTCCCCTTCCTATCAAGCTCACAGTAATATAAATGTGCTAACATATGTAGACAATGTAGTCTTTTCTGTAATATATACTTCAGTCCTGCTGATGGTGTATGATAATTACATATTTTCCCTGAATGTTAAAATGGCACTTTCTTCTTGGTGACTATAGACAATATATAATCTTGTTTCAAAGTTTTTTTTTTTCCCCTACTTGAGCTGGTTGCTTGTATTTTTTAAAACACCAAAAGCATAGTAGATCAAGTAGTATTTCCTCTCAGGAGCATAAAATTCTTCTAGGTTTTAAAAACTCTAAATAAAAGGTGTTATCCTTTAAATAAACACATGTGAAATTACTGTCTACTAGAAACTAATCTATCCCATTGCTGAGAAGTCATTTATAGGAACATTTAATGAGAAAAGAATGCATTGTATTTAAAGTAGCTTGTTGTCATTGATCTCTGATCTTGTCTACAAAAGATTTCATCCCAGTAGGGAATTATTTATAGTATCTGAAATTGTGTTGTCTAACCTTAATTTATCTAAGATTTAAAGCAGTTCTATTAGTCTGACACTTATTGACAATGTCCTTTGCTGATTATATCCTATTGCTTAGATTCTTCTTCTCAACTCTTCTCTAATTCATAAAGTTGCTTACCATAGCACTGGGGATCTTTATTGAAGAGGTAACTTGATTAAGTTAAATGGAGGGAAAGGGAATTTCTAACCTACTTATATTGCTTACAGAGGCATAATTAAGTTGTGAAATAAGAGATTTCCGTGACTTCTTCAAAAATCAGTGGGGCTTCCCTGGTGGCTCAGTGGTTGAGAGTCCGCCTGCTGATGCAGGGGACACGGGTTTGTGCCCCGGTCCGGGAAGATCCCACATGCCATGGAGCGGCTGGGCCTGTGAGCCATGGCTGCTGAACCTGCGCGTCCAGAGCCTGTGCTCCGCAGCGGGAGAGGCCACAACAATGAGAGGCCCGCGTACCGCAAAAAAAAAAAAAAAAAAAAAAAAATCAGTGTTCAAGAAGAATAACAAAGCTTGGAGAAGACACAGTTACAATGCAAAAAGCATTTCAAACATGGAAAGAAAAACAATTAACAAACTGGCATGATTTGTGATGTGTTTCTCCAGGAATAAGGATGAATTTACTAATGAGTTTTTATTTTTCTAGGTTCTACTTATAGTCAACAATTCAAATGAGTTAAAAGGCCATACACTTTGAGAGACAAGGAGAGTTCCTGAGATCATTAGACCATGTGCCACTGAATTTCATAAACATCAGCCTAGCGTTAAAGATAGTGAACATGGAATCTGTACCTCACTGGCACAGTGGTCAAACTGATCTGGGTAGACATAAAGAGGTTTTGTTTTAAATTGCAAGCACCTGTGTTTTTCTTCCCTCTTTTGAGAGTTTTTGAGTGGACCCCATTCCTCTAATATATGTTGTTTTGATTTTCTTGCTATATCTATACACTAGTATCAAAGAGAGTTCATGAGTTAGACCTCTAATGGCAGAAAAAAATAAGTCTCTGTTAAAGCCCTCAGAACTTTACCTTTACACCATGGCTATCCATGCCTAGCTATGGTAACTTTTGGATTACTTAGCATTTGTACTTTTTTTTTTTTTTTTTTTTGCGGTTCGCGGGCCTCTCACTGTTGTGGCCTCTCCCGTTGCAGAGCACAGGCTCCGGACTCACAGGCTCCGGACTCGCAGGCTCAGCGGCCATGGCTCACGGGCCCAGCCGCTCCGCGGCATGTGGGATCTTCCCGGACCGGGGCACGAACCCGTGTCCCCTGCATCGGCAGGCGGACTCAACCACTGCGCCACCAGGGAAGCCCTGTACAATATTTTAATAATTTTTTTTCATTAAACGCCAAGTATAAGCGGAGACATATTGGAGACTTAGAATAGTTTCATCCCCCTTTTGCCTAAACTGTTTCATGGACACCTGCCCAAGCCACCCTGGCTGGTCTCTTCTCTGGCTCACCGCACCTGTAAAGTTCTGGAATTAATGATCTTGGTGGTGGTGGTAGAGGGAGTCGTGGTACTTTGTTAGTTTTAGACTGCTTGGAAATTGCTTCATGCAAATGGATGAAAGGAGAAAAGGGTGCAATTATAAGAAGGAAATGACTCTGCTATAGTAACCATTCTTTTGCTTCTTAATACCTTGGCAATCCTTGAAGCCTACCTAGGCCTTGAATTCTAACTCCTTATATATATATATATATATATATATATATATATATATATATATATATATATATATAAATTCCCTTGAAAGTTGAATGACATTTTCATGGTGTGTACTAAAGGTATGGAAGTGGGGATCAGTTTACTCCTGTGGGGAAGAATATTTTATCCTCGACATTGTTTAGAATTGTGGATATGTGGTGATCATAAAAAGGAAACCAGTTATAGCTGATATTATTTGTATTTCTTTTCTCTAAAGACAATGAACTCACAGTTGGTATGTTACTGGTGATAAGTTATATAAACATAGAGAAAAGATATATCAGATCTTTTTAAATGGCATATTTATTTAAAGCAGGAGACCTTAGCACGTTATGCCTGTAACATATTTCAATGTGCAATGACTAAATGTATATGTGTTTTAGGGTTTTCTCAAATAAACTTTCAGATCCCAAGCTACCATAGACCATATGTGGCACCAATCTAATAAAGAGGATACAGGAAAGGAACGATATTTCCTAAAAGAGCAAAGTTAGACATTTCTGTGCGAGTCCTTGCAACATTTCATGCAGCCAACTGGGAGTTATCTCCTTCCAGGTGATAGCTCAGGTACAAGGAAATGAGATTCACATTGGATAAGTGCCAGAGTCACCCTTACTTAGAAGTCTCATGTTCCAGAAGAGCATAAGTATTTTATCTCCAAAGGCATTGCTTCCAGGGGCAATTAAAGAGCCTTGTCTGGGCATGAGTCATCATTATCAGGGAAACCCAAATCATGTGGCCTATCCACATAGGATGTCCCCATCAGGAGTGATTGTTTCTTTGTAGTCCTCCCAGTCCAGATGAGGTCTACCAATCAGGGATCATTTCTACCACAACCAATATTGTCTTGTGACAGAGTTGACATTCTACCTTTATCTGGTCCTTAAGGAAACAAAGCTAGAGAGTTAATCAAAGATCAAATTCTCATGAAGTAGGGGAAGAGGTTTTGTTAAGCCATTGCCCACATTGGGTCATAGAGAGTCAAATTTGGCCACTCAAGTCAGTGACCATGCCTTATTAAAACAATAATTTGTTTTGTCAATTGGATCATTACCAATTGTTAGACTCAGCTTAGACATGATAGGCAAAAATTTGTATTTTATTTATTCGTGCAATACCTTTTTTTCTTTTTCTCCAATCTTATTTTTTTTGCTATACATAATTGACTTCATCCTCAGTGCTTCCCAAATAGTATTTTATATGTAACAAAATAGTATTTTTTCTTTTCGTGAATAAAACATATGCTTCTCATAATTTTTCAGAATGACTCACTGGGTTTTTTTTTTCCCTCGCCTGTAACTGTCATAAGAGTTGATACATGATGATCAAAATATAAGATTAGTCCTCAATACAGAGCCCTAAAATCAGTGTGCAAATGTTTAATGCTTTAGGCATATGGGCCTATCCTTGGAATGTTTATCTTTGCACATGCATTTTCTAAAATGATGCTGCTTCTTATAAATATTGTTAAGACAAACATTTTATTTCAGCCTGTTGAGGAAGCAAAGGGATTGTGAAATATTTTCATTGATTTTCCTTCCTACTAGAAGAAATAGAAATTCTTGCATTCCTTTCATTTACAAGTGAATATAACCTTGAGATTCCTGAACTCCAGAACAGCGTGTAAGCACAGTGTGATGATTCTCTCAGGAAAGCCAGCACTTATCAAATACCTGTTATCAGAGCTCTGTGCCCACTTTGACACCATAATTCTAAAGATTTAAGAAATTTAGACATGAGGTGTACTAAGAAGATTAAAATATTATGGTAGAAAACTCTAGAAGGATAGGAATTATTTAGTCTGCGATAGAGAAAAAGTTAAAAGGTAACCAACCTGACATGTACAAATCTGAACATTTCTAACGTTTATAATTTACTAAAATATATAATGAAGGGTGCTGTGTTCTCTATATAGAGAACAATTCTCTTATATGCTCCTTATAGTATCAAAACTAGACCTAGGGTACATTTCTTGGCAGTGACATTAAGTAGTTGTAAAATTCGTCTATTATGCTTGCACTCTTTTAGGGTGAAGTGTATGCATGTTACACTTGTATTGACAAATAAAATTTAATGGAAAGAGATAAATTCAAATCAGAATGGAATGTTTTTCCCCTAACTAGACAACCAACCATTAGAGGATGATGTAAGATAGCATATAAGTTATTGTGAAGATGTGATAAAACTGGCATAAAATACATGGCATCAGGAAGTATCTGAAGAAGGTCTGTTCTTCAGATTGACCTCTTCCATCCCTGGGAATGAGTAAGTAAGGGAACTATGATATGCATCATGAAATACAACATACCATTGAGGTCTGTAATGGATGTCTCCCTACCAGGAATTTGATGTTATAAGTTGTGTTTGTAGAGAATGATAATGTTATTTTCATTACTCATATAGAAAATGCTCCATTTGTACAAAATAAGACAGCTTGCTAAGATCTTTTCATTTACCTGATTTTATCTGATTAATTCCTTCTTCAATGGCCATTTGATTTTTGAACATTTTTCTGTATTTGTTTAATCACTTTCTTTAATAATTCAACTAACATTATTTCCTACTTATGTATGAGACACCATTTTTAACACTTGGTCATTTGGGGGATAGGAGGAGGATGAATATTTGCCATAACCTCACCCCCAGGATTTTTTTCTTTTTCTTAGATTTCTTTGATGTGGACCATTTTTAAAGTCTTTATTGAACTTGTTACAGTATTGCATCTGTTCTTTTTTTTTTTTAAACATCTTTATTGGAGTATAACTTCTTTACAATGGTGTGTTAGTTTCTGCTTTATAACAAAGTGAATCAGCTATACATATACATATACATATATCCCCATATCTCTTCCCTCTTGCATCCCTCCCTCTCACCCTCCATATCCCATCCCTCTAGGTGGTCACAAAGCACCAAGCTGATCTCCCTGTGCTATGCGGCTGCATCCCACTTTGCTTCTGTTTTATGTTTTGGTTTTTTGGCCGTGAGGCTTGTGGGATCTTAGCTCCCCGACCAGGGATCGGACCCGCACCACCTGCATTGGAAGCATAGAGTCTTAACCACTGGACCACCAGGGAAGTCCCATGCCCAGGAATTTTTGATCTACCTTCATTTGTATGTATACATCTACATGTGTGTATTTTGTCATTTGGAATAAGAGGAGAGAGAAAGGGTAAATAAGGAAAATTAAATGATATAAAATTCAAACCAGTGTAAATTGCTTTGGTTAAAAAAATGGAGAAAATATTCCAACAAATGGACAGTATTATTGAATAAATTCTCTGATGATATAATTGTGGCCAGATTAAGAAACATTGACTACATTATGTAAAAATTAAATGGATTGATTACTTCGGGTTTTAAAATACCCAAAGAGAGGTGTTCATAGGGCATTGTGGCCAGAAGGAAGTAATTTACTAAACTGATACATGGTTTTGTCTTTAATTTTGAGCTTTTCAACATTTCTAGAAGTAATTGAAAAAGATAGAGTTATTTGCAGATGGTTCAAAGATATGCGAAAAAAATGATGAACACAACACTTGGATTTCAACTTGTTTTAGTAGGACCCTTGTCATTATTCATTTTTCAGCCTAAATGCTGCTTCTTCAGGTAGCACATCACTGATTCCCAACCCAAGTGACACCTCCATCACGCTCTATTATATTACTATATTACTCTGTTTTTTATTTTCTTTGTAGATACATTATCTCATATATTACTTGTTTACTTGTGTATAATTTAGCCCTCCAAATTAGGATTTAAATTTCATAAGAAGAGTAATTTTATCAGTGACTTTTACCACTGTATTCTCAGGTGCCTGAGAGGTTTTCAATAAATATTTGCTGAAGAAATAAATATGAATGAATAAATGAATTTATAGTAAAAAATATTGAAGTTGTATTGAGGCAATTTTAGCTCAAGTCCTAAATTAATAGCATATGTATTGCATATATACAAAGTAGAGGGGGCTTATGTTGATGTTCTTTCAACTGACTAATCTTAATTTAGGACTTGCTTTATGAGGAACAGAAACCAAAGAACAATATTATGATTTTAATTGATATGAAGCTTAAAAGGAACCAGTGGCTACTAAAATGTGAATGAGCACCATGAATTAAAATATTCTGTCATGGATAAGGGAGAGATAATAGCCTCATTATGTTTTGGACTAATCAGAAATTTTCTTGAGAATTGTGTTTAAATGAGGTCAGTTAAACTATGCTGTGTTCAGAATATCACTGTCAGGATGATGAGGAATCTAGAAATCGTCTAAATTTGGAGCTGTTTGAGGGGATTAACTTGAAGAATTAGAAGACAGAGTTCAAAGCAATCACTGCTACTGAAAAGTGACAGGGGCATCCTGGAAAAGAGAGAACCAGAAAGAAGAAGATCCAAGTTCTGTGTATAAACTCTGTCCAGATATCTGGCTGACCCCTGAAATATGCATGTAAAGGGCAAAGTACAAGTAAGCTAGCAAAGGACAAAAGATCTGAACCAAGATTTGAGATGCTAACCAAGAGACAGATTTGCAATTTGAGTATAGCCAAGTAAACTACAAAAGCAAGAATACATACCAAAACAAAAAAACAACGTTCTCCAGAGGAATATAACAGAATCTGGAGTCTCTACAACATACTAACCTGAAGCCAACAGACCAACTCTGAAATGACCCAGATGTTCCAATAAACAAATATTTTAAAGCAGCTATGATAACTATACTAAAGGTCATAAAGGAAAACATGCTCACACTAACAAAAATTAGGAAATCTAAATAGAGAAATATAAACTATAAAAAGAGCCAAATAGAAATTCTAGAAATAAAAATACTATATACTCAATAATGGAACAGTATGTAAAGCAAGCATACTCCAATAAAAATTAATTTAAAAAATGATGAAACAGTAGTATACTTTCAGAATCTCTAGTTGCTTATTACTCACTCCACTGTTAGGAATTTTGGGGGTATTTTGACTTTGTTTGACTCAGTATTTGAGGAATGCTCAAATCTTGTAGAATATTCAAAGTTTCTGAATTGATTAAATATACTGCACAAGTCATAATGCAAAACAGCAAATTATTACCTGGCCAATCACTTTTAATCACAATTTCTTATGTCTTTTTTTATTGACTGTGCTAGAGTAGTTCAGGCTCAAAGAGAAGCAGAATCCTTCTTTTCCTCCCTAAATCTCAGTTTTATTAATGGCTATCCTTCAAGTCTGAAGTGATGATAATTTATTTTATGTGGTTTCTGCTTATGAGGAAAAGAAAAATAGATAGTCATAGCTTAAGAGGTTGCCCTCATTCAGATGGACAATCTTAATTTATGGAGTAGAAAAGATGAAAACTTTGAAGTAGAATGAGCCTGTCTATAAGTAGAGATGATCAGATCATAATTATGAATCTGAAAAGTTAGAGCAGTAACTTCTTCCTTGTTGAATGGAGGAAGCAGTGAATATAGAGGGAAAAGAGTTTTCTTTCCCCATACTACTAACAGCCACAATTACTTGAAAACTGGATTTTACTTCCACTTATCTACTATAACTCTTCTCTCCAAAGACATCAGTGTCCACTTAATCTCTGAATCCATTGTCTTGTCTAAATTCCCTACTGGCTTTCCTGGAACTTTAGTGTTCTGAATCTCGTTCTTCCTTAGATGTTGTTTCAATGTATCCCTTAGTAGCCTTGTCTCCCCTGCCACCAAATGTATGGTGTAGCCTTATATTTGTATTTAATCCTCTGTATTTCTGGCTTTTATATAGTTATTACCTAGGAAGACTTTTACATTGCTTTCTTTCATACACTTTCCAACTAAACTTCCAACTAAACTTGCTAAATGAATGGTTTTAAAAAAACAGGAATCTGCAAGCTTCTTCTCTTTCTTGAGCCTCAGTTTTGAATATGTAACTATCTCTCTTTTCTTGGCTCTCCTGTTTTTCTTTAGATTTTGTCCCTTCTTGATCTCCTTTGATGTCCATCTCTGAGTGGGTCTCTCTTGTTTTTAGAGCATCCTATTTACCTTCATAAAAGTTTACTCAATTTTAATGCACATTATTTTTATTCATTTGTTGTCCATCACCACCACTCCAACTAGATTGTAAGCACCATGATGTCATAGACAATGATTGTTCTTTTTACCCCATCTCCAGCACACTGACAGATAATGTATTAGACACTCCATTATTAGTTGTTAAGAAAATAAATAAATGCACAAAATATTTTAATTTGAATATATCTTCTACAGGATTATGAGTTTCTTGAGGAATTTATAGTGTTTTATTTTTCTTTATATACCTAGTTTCTACTATCATGCTGATACTTATCACATACTAAACTTTTTGTTAAATAAAATAAAAATTATGAGATAATATGTGTATGAAGAGGGAAGGAGAGAGTAATCTGACTGGGAAATGATGAAAGAGAAGATTAGGCAAAGAATCTGCAACTCCTTAAAGGCAGTTTTATGTTATTCTTTATTTCTAATATGAGAGAGAGGAACAGGGATTCAGGCATACTGATTAAGGTAAATTCACATTTTCACTCATCATAGATATGGCAAATCTCTGTTTTAACATAATGTTTTACATATTTTGCTCATAAAAAGGTAGAAGTACTTTTACTCAAAATTAAATGGTAATGTGTACCTTATACCTATAATTAACAAAAGTAGATGGAAATGTAACTTGTGAATTAGAGGGAACCTGGGGTGGTGGTGTGGTGCTGGTACACATAAGTACTGTTTGGTAAGACCATTTCATTTCTGGGAATATGGCCAAATGGACCTTGTGATTTTTCTGTTTTAGATTAGGTATTTTAAAAAACATTATTAAAATATATTAAACCCATCACACAATTCAATAATATTTACATGTAAAATAGCAAATTTTAAATCAGAAACTAGGTTATCAGTGAACAAGGGAGTATAAAAGTAGAATTTAATCATTTAGAAGCAGATGATTCTTTTTCCCATTGCCTTAAATAATATTCTGGATCTTCATACCATGAATGAATTTAAATCAATGAAAATATCATTTCTTCCTACTCACTATGAATCTTAAAACTCTTATTCAGAGCTGGATGGAAATGTTTAGCCCTGTGTCTCAGGAGAACATACTGTCCACATAGCCTGATTCAGCATGTCTCTTAGGTATTGCCTGCTATCAGTCCTCAGTTCTCAGGTCCTGTCCTGGGACAACAGTGTCTCTGCCCTGTGTCAGCTGGCCATAATGATTTTATTTACTATGGCCCCCTGTTCTTAGTGTGTATCTGTGATCAGGGGATTTGTCATTACCAGATACAATGACCAGATCTATCACCCAATGTTATGAATGTTTGTGTCCCCATGAAATTCCTGTGTTGAAGTCCTAACCCCCAAATCAATGATATTAGAAAGTGAGGCCTTTAGGAGTCAATTATGTCATGAAGCTGGAGACCTCGGGAGTGGGATTAAAGCCCTTATTAGAAGAGCTTTCTTGCTCCCCGCTTTCTGCTCTTTGCCATGAGACGATACAACCATAAGACAGCTCTGTAAACCAGGAAGTGGGCTCTCACCAGGTACCAGATCTCACCACACTTGGACTTCCCAGTCTCCTGAACTGCGAGAAATAAATGTTTGCTGTGTAAGCTGCCCAGTCTGTGGTAATTTGTTATTAAAGCAGTCTGAACTAATGACTAAGACACCCAGTTCCCCATTATTGTGTCTTCTATTCTGAATTCTGTTCTGAATTCTCTACATATCTTTTTCCATGTTGTCAGATTTAAGGGTTTGGATTTTCTTTCTGCTTCACAATTCAAATTTAATGAGCTCCTAACACTTCATGCCTTTGACTCAGGCAGAACTCTTCTGGAACACTGGGCCATCTTGGTTTGTCATCTTAGATGAAGTTGGGATCACCTCAAGCAAGAGGCCAGGCCTGACACAGTTGCCTTATCTGTGGGGCTAGCTGTGAGTCTCTCCTTACAGGTCATTAATGGGCAGGCATGCAGGGAGAGCTTCTGCAGAGGGCATACCTACCAACCCTGAGAGTCAATGAATCTGGAGCTTTGTTACTTGGGAGTTCAGAGCTCCCCAGTCTACTCTTGGTCTTAAAGAGTCAGGACCAGCAAAGGTAGATCCGTTTTTCCTCACGAGGGAAGGGATACTCTTAAATCAGTGACCCCCTTTATGTCAGGGACGACTGACATGATCTCAGGCTGATTTTACTCTTTCGTTAATGTTTATATACTCTTTGACTGAGTCCTCAAAGTAAAATGCTTTCCAAGGCCAGGCAAACAGTGTAATAAGTGAAGGAGGGAGAACCATAGCGGAGCATCAGGAAAAGAGCTAGGATATGTGACATTGAAATGGGACAGCCACTGTTTAGTCTCAGCCATTTTTTGTTTGTTTTGTTATTGCTTTTGTTTCCTGCTATTTAGTCATTTTTTTTTCAAGAAGAGCTATATATCTGGACTTCTATGAGAAATTCTCCAAATTTTTAAAATTTTCATCTCTCTTGCCTTGTTTTTTCTTTCAATTTTATTGGGATATAATTGACATACAGCACTGTATAAGTTTAAGTTGTACAGCATGATTATTTGATTTACATACATCGTGAAATGATTATCACAGTAAGTTTATTGAACATCCATCTCATATAGATATGACATTAAATAAATAGAAAAATTGTTTTTTCCTCGTGATGAAAACTCTTAGGATATACTCTCTTTGTAACTTTCATATATAGCATACAGCAGTTTTTATTTTTCAAGTTGTACATTGCATCCATAGTATTCATTTGTCTTATTACTGGACGTTTGTACCTGGTGACTGCCTTCATCTAATTCTCTCCCCACCCCCTCACCTCTGATAGGCACAAATCTGATCTCTTTTTCTATGAGTTCGTTTGTTTTTTGAAGTATAATTACCTACAACACTATGTTAGTTCCAGGTGCCCAAACATAATGATTGAATATTTCTATACATTTTAAAATTATCATCATGATATATCTTATTACCATCTGTCATCATACAAAGATATAATTATTGACTATATTCCCCACATTATACATTTCATACCTGTGACTCATTTATTTTGTAACTGGAAGTTGGTACCTCTTAATCTCTCTCACCTATTTCTCTCCCTCCTCACCTCTCTCGTCTCTGACAACCGCTCTTTATTCTGTGTACCTATGATTCTGTTTCTGTTTAGCTATGTTTATTCATTTTTTTTGTTTTTAGATTAGACATATAAGTGAAATTATACATTATTTGATTTTTCTCTGACTTATTTCATTTAGCATAATACCCTCTAAGTCCATCCGTGTTGTCACAAATGGCAAGATTTCATTCTTTTTTATGGATGAGTGATATATTTTATATATATATATATATATATATATATATATATATATATATATATATATATACACATACACAGTGAACACAGGGGTGCATACGTCTTTTTGAACTAGGGTTTTTGTTTTTTTTTCTTTTGTTTGTTTTTGATAAATACCCTGGAGTGGAATTGCTAAATCATATAGTAGTTCTATTTTTAATTTTGGGGGGAATTTTCATACCCCATCTTCTATACATCCTGGGATTGATTACCTGCATTAATGAAATAGCTAACTGACAGCTGACCTAACACAGTTATATGAGCTATACCATCTTGTTATTATTTATTGTGTTAATTAATTGCCTAAATTTCATTAGATCTATTGAACACTAAGCAATACCATTAAATGTCTAACACTTGTCTCCAAGTATGTAACATCCTCCAGCAATAGGAGTGATTTAGTGCCTGAGAAGAATGGTCATCTTCTGTGACAGTGGTTTTGTCTACAGATATAATTCAACTGAGAGAGAAGTGAAGGCTAAAAAGCACCTTTATGCATGTTATGCCTCTGTCCAGTTTCAGTGAGTGGGGTCTAGCTGTTGTTCAAAGAGAACTTAAAAAAAAAAAGTAAACATTGTTGTTTAAAAATTGGCCACAGAGAAATGAGGATAATTTAGACAAACTATTTGGTATATATGCTTATCTTTAAGGAATGGGGTTTCTTCCTTCTAAGTTGCCTGTTCTTAGAGAATGAAAAGCAGACTAGTAATATACAAGTCAAAAGCAATGTGTTACTACCTTAACTCCATTAAAATGTGGAAATCTAACTAAGCATCAAAGGGTTAACTTTTAATTAAAGGAATGTCAAATTGATTTGAAGCAATAAGAGTATAATTAATATTCAGTTAATACCTGAATAATAGGCTCCACATTTTCTTCTAGACACAGCCAGTTTTATCTGGGGTAAGAGAAAGAAGCTATTATTTCAATTCTATGTGTGGCTTTTATGAGATAAACCCCTGAAATTCTAGTGCCTCCACTCATGGGACCATCTTAATGAACAATCTGAAAATGAATGAGCCATAGATTTCTCGAAAGTCTGAACTCATCTATTTTCTTATCTAGCATAGATGGGAAGAAATTGAGTGCTGTGTTTTTTCTAAATCTCTATCATTCACAAGGTCTGAAATTTGGAATGGTGACTAACAAGTGACTTGATTACATCTTTCCTTTTTGTGTGTTTCAGCTTAGAATAAACAGACATATTACCACCAATCTTGAAGCTAAATAATACCAACTGGGGTTGGTCCTAAAAGCACAAAGGGGAAATTTACTGTAGTCTTGTCAGCTGTTTTCTGAGAGCTGCTAGTATATAGTAAATGCAAGGTCAGATATTTGCCTTAAAAAGAGGCTGAGTCTTAAAGGCTATATAGCATGTCTGTATCTTGTGTAATGTCAGATGATCCTCATCTTGGTTGCCTGTAATATTAAAAAATTTTCCTATTTCCTGCTTCCCTACTTTTCAACACCAAGTAAATAATGATCTAATATAAATAGAAATAGCTGTGGTAAGTGTGTATGTGTGAGTGGGGTGTGGCTTGGAGTGGATACAGTCAGTGTTAGAGAACCAACTATATCAGAAACATCTCTATGCATTTATTCTTTATGGTAACCCTCTTAGATAGGTTTTATAGTCTGAAATTTACAGATGAGACCGTGAAGCCACTAGGTCCCTATGTGGTTGATCCAGAATTAAAACCTGGCTTTTTGTCATCTGTTTCCAAAGTTCTGCTTCTTAATAAGGGTTTTTGGTCATTGTTCTGTCTATGCATGTTTGCTTCTCAAACAGAAACATGACTTTAACACAGTATATTTAGCTAAGCTAAAGCTGCCAGGTTTGCACAAAGACTGTGTCTGATCTCATCTCACATTTTTCTTGTTTATGCAAAAATAGATTGTTGCCTCTATTGTCATCTGTTCTCTTTGTATCTACCTACTTTCAGCAAAGGTAAATAAAACTAAATAATCCATTTGCATGAGTGTTTGAAGAATGCAATAGCACACTACCTGTTCTTAATATTCATTAAAGCTCTCTCTGTGTGTGTGTGTGTGTGTGTGTGTGTGTGTGTCTTTGCAAGGATTTCAGATCAAGAATAGCTGCCATGAAGTTTTTAGAATGTTTTATTAACAAAGAAAAAGAACTGAAGTAGATGTTATTACAAAAGTAAAATCATTGAAATATATCACAATATACCAGAAAATAATCAGAACTTGGTTTCAAATAAAATGATAATGCAACAGTCTTACACGGTGAAGCAGTTCACAGAAATGTAGGCATTGAATTAGGGCATACAAAGAGAAACTCTAATAATATCACAAAAGAACCAAGAGAAGAAGCCAACAAAAATTCAACATATGAAGATCACTACAATAATGAAATTGTGCTATTAGCAGAATTTGCAACAGCAATTAAACTCTAATATTTGCCTAATGATATCAAAGTCCATGGAGGGTCCAACCAGGAGCTGGACAGCTGCAGGAGTCTGTACAGGGCCCTGGAATTATAAGTGTAGTAACTCAGTGAATAATTTCAAATTTTTTAATTTCACAAAAGAGAGAACATTAGAGTTTGAATACAACTTCATTGTTTGTTCATACCAAGTTCAGAACCTTGGAGGCTCCGGAAAGTGTCCTTAAGACTTTGCTTTCTTTATCTGCTCTGTATTTGCTACTTCTCTTATATCCACAGACGGTTTGAATCCCTGCCTGCATCATAGCCAGCCTTAAAGGTTGTATGAGATTCTGAATGAAATTTTCACAGCTGTGACAACTCCAGTCTTCCAAGGACCTGCTTCCTACTCTGAGCTGGAGCACCTTAAACAATGGCCATCATGGTGGCTGTCAGCACCACTCTTCCTCCTCAATCTGGGGTCTCTCACATTCTTCCCTGCACCTAAAAAAGGTTTCTCTTTATGGTCCCCAAAGATTCTGCCCTAGCCTTCAGACGCCTCTTTACTGGCAATGCAGATATTTTTCTAGACTTCTCCAGAGGTTTCACTAGTCTTTCCTTAACTCCTTTCCTGACTTGTTCATTTTATACATTCCATGTGATCTCTCAAGTAATGTAAGAAATGATCATATTCATGTTTTCTCCTCACTTTTTCCACTTCTTTAAAATAATCATCTGAACAGATATTTCATACCTTAAAGGCTATGAATTTTAGGATACTTTCACTTTTGCCCTCTGTGCTCACAGTACTGGCTATCTGATTCATCACTGTTTAGAAGGGCTACTAAATAATTGAGCATCACATTTCACTTATGCTCTAATAGGCAAGACATTGGAATCCATCATAAATAATCTAGTATAGGAAGGCATATTATTTTAGCCTAATACAATAAAATATGTCAATACATTTGTAGAAATCACAGTATACTGTCCTTAATGGTATCTGGAGGAATTCATCAAGGAAAGGAGAATTAGGATTTCCCCATGATCTCTTTTCTTGCTCTGTATTTCTTACTTGATGCGTTGGTTTTTGTGGTTTAAATTGTTATAATTGTTCATTATGCAGGCCTTGCCTACCCTTCAGGACTATTTGTTTGACTAGCATTTTTCAGTAATGGGAAAATACAATTCTTTGGGAGATTATCAGATTCTTTTTATTGTAAATTAAAGTTTATAATGTAAAAGGCACAGATTTACATTCATTTGACTCAGTCATTTTAAGCAATGTGTATTGACATTTTGTCGTATTTTTGAACTGTCTGACAGAGACAGCTACTCAATTTTTAGCATCTTATGCAGCACATTTGGGCTTCTAACTTAGAGAGAATTTAATGGTGTTCTTTCCTCTGAGATCAGAGATGAAAGATTTGGAAGTGAGAGAAAGAAAAAGAAAGAGAAATTGACTTTAAAGAAATTGTGAGATAGGCAACATCTATCTTTGTTAACTCCCTATATCTATTTCAGTACTCCTTCACTGCTTTGCACTGTAGCCTAGAGGTCCTTTCTCTTCTTTCGGAGGCACCTGCTTTGTATCTGTGCCACAGGCATGTGGAACCATCTGGGGTAGATGTTTGGATTCTACTCTATCCAGAAAAAAATGGACCCACCCTTAATATTCTCTGGTGTTTGTATCTATGTTGCTGTTGGTTTAATGCATTGAGAAAACTAGATTTTCTAAAAGTGAGTCCAAAGTGTTCCTTGGGATGCTATTAAGTATTGTGTGATAAATTGGGGCTATAACCAAACACTTTCGAGAATTCTTTGGTTAAACAAAGTTTCTTTAGTGTAGCATTTCTCAGAAACTTTAGTAAGCATTGAATCTCCAAGTAATACATCAAATGTTTACTATTCCTCAAACTTGTATTTGCTGTGGAAACTTATTTTATGGAAGTACCTTTTATAGTCACTGTACCTGAAAATAAATTTGGGGAAATGATACAACAAGGTGTAAGGTATTGATAATGGCTGAATATCTTGTAAATATCAGTGACAGTTACATTTTCATCTCAAGGTAGACATAGATATGCCTTTTTTCTTCACTAATTACCACAAAAGAAATTTTAGGGTGTTTTTTTTTTTTTTTCCCCTCAAAAAGGTTTAACATGTCTGTGAACTGACACACAGGTAGGGACAGTAGTTCTATGGATAGAGAACTGGTCTAGGAGTCAGAAGTTCACGTTTCTCATCCTAGGTCTATTCCTAAGTAGCTTATGACCTTAGATAAGATATTTCACCTTACTGGGCCTTAGTTTCTCAGCTGTAAAACTGAGGCAGGAAAGACAGGGCCGGGCCCAAGGGCAGCCTCCTTATGTATAGGCATTAGGCAGAAGGCGAAGCCACCTCCTTGTTCTGTACTTTATGAGGCCATGACACATGGAGGAATGGCATCTAAAACAGAAACTTTGTAGCATCTGAACAAGAAACTCTGGCCATGAAGACTGCAGAGCATGCACAACAAAAATGCACAGGTTGCTGATGACCCCGTACAAACTTCTACATGTGACGCTGGAAAGTAAGGGATAATTTATGGGAAATCAGCTCTTAGAGCACATGTAAGGTGGCTTCAGGAGACAAATGGGCAGGAACAGAAGCTGATATAACCTGGTGCAATCCCCGCCACACCTCAACCCTCCCATCAATGAATATTTCACCTTTAATCAGAAAGACCCCCCCACACCCATTCAAAGGGCTAAAAATAAGATAAAAAGGGGCATCAACAACCCTGCAGCATTCCCCTAACTCACCAGTACCTGCGCTCTTCTCTAAGTGTGTAACTTTCGCCTCTGCCTTAAACTGCTTCTGTGTGTTTCTTTCCCCTTGTGTTTTGTGTTCCTCATCCAAATTCTTTTTTGGAAGAGCTCAACAAGAGCCAGGGCTTTTGATAAAGCTTTTCTGGTATCAAAATTAAAAGTATGAAACAGATGGACTCTACAGTTGTAGTATTGACATGCTCTGATGTTACTGCAAAAATCCACTAGTGTTGGATATTTTTTTAGGAATTTGAATTGTTTTCTTTAATAAGTTAGAAAATATAGAAATACAGGAGAAGGTATTATATAATTGGGACTATAGAACATCCTTTTATAAGAAAATAGAATATGAATATATATGTATTTATGTGTACATGTCTATACATAAACACACATACATATAGAATATAAAAAATGATGAAAACAAATACCCTAGTGCCCACTATCCTGCTGAAAATAGAACATTACAAACATCTTTAAAGCCCCTACTATGTCCACCCCAGTTGCACATGCTTTCATTCTCTCATGGGAACATTGTGTTGAATTTTGTGTTTATCATTTTCCTGGTTTTTATTGTAGTTTAACTATATATTTTTTAGTGGTTTTGGTTTAGTTTTATGCAGTTTTGACCTTTACAGAACTGGTATCAAATTACAGGTAAATTTTTCTGTAGGTTGCTTTTTTTCCAATTAAAATTATTTCTAAGTCTCTTACATATACATATTGATCAGGGTAGCTATAGTTCACTTATTTTCACCGTGAAATACATAGTAGTCCTATATATGAATATGTCAGTTAGGCTATCATATTGTATATTCCTAGGTTGGACATTTGGTTTAATAATTTCTAATTTTTCTTTTTTTTTAAATTTAATTTTTTTTTTTACACAGCAGGTTCTTATTAGTTATCTATTTTATACATATTAATTTATATATGTCAATCCCAATCTCCCAATTCATCCCACCACCACCACCTGTCCCCCCAACCACCTTCCCCCCTTGGTGTCCATACGTTTGTTCTCTATATCTGAGTCTCTATTTCTGCCTTGCAAACCGGTTCATCTGTACCATTTTTCTAGATTCCACATATATGCACTAATATACGATATTTGTTTTTCTCTTTCTGACTTACTTCACTCTGTATGACAGTCTCCAGGTCCATCCATGTCTCTACAAATGAGCCAGTTTCATTCCTTTTTACAGCTGAGTAATATTCCATTGTATATATGTCCCATATCTTCAATATCCATTCATCTGTCATTAGGCATTTAGTTTGCTTCCATGACCTGGCTATTGTAAATAGTGCTGCAATGAACATTGGGGTGCATGTGTCTTTTTGAATTATGGTTTTCCCTGGGTATATGCCCAGTAGTGGGATTGCTGGGTCATATGGTAATTCTGTTTTTAGTTTTTTAAGGAACCTCCATGCTGTTCTCCATAGTGGCTGTATCAATTTACATTCCCACCAACAGTGCAAGAGGGTTCTCTTTTCTCCACACCCTCTCCAGAATTTGTTATTTGTAGATTTTCTGATGATGCCCATTCTAACCGGTGTGAGGTGATACCTCATTGTAGTTTTGATTTGCATTTCTCTAATAATTAGTGATGTTGAGCATCTTTTCATGTGCCTCTTGGCAATCTGTATGTCTTCTTTGGAGAGATGTCTATTTAGGTCTTCTGCCCATTTTTGGATTGGGTTGTTTGTTTTTTTAATATTGAGCTGCATGAGCTGTTTATATATTTTGGAGATTAATCCTTTGTCCATTGATTTGTTTGCAAATATTTTCTTGCATTCTGCGGGTTGTCTTTTTTTCTTGTTTATAGTTTCCTTTGCTGTGCAAAAGCTTTTAAGTTTCATTAGGTCCCATGTTTTTATTTCCATTACTGTAGGAGGTGGTTCAAAAAAGATCTTGCTGTGATTTATGTCAAAGAGTGTTCTTCCTTCTAGTCTTATTTCTACTATAATAAATCAAAGTTTATAAATGTTCTTCAACGTGTTCCTTAGGAGCATAGCTTATTAATGAGCTATTTTCATTGTTATTCAGTTCTGAGAGTATTAAAATATCCAATATTTCTTCCTCTTTAAACCAAGTTTGTTTTTGGAAATGTTAATTTATATTTTGAAGTGTGTGTTTACTTTAATTTACCTTTTTGTTATTGATTTTTTACTTTATTGGATTGTGGTAAAAGAACATAATTTGTATGATATTATTTTTTTCTCAGTTGTTATGGATTGTTTTTATGGTCTGATACAGGACAAATCTGAAGAAAATAAAAGAGATTTTGAAAAAAGTAAACATGAATAAAATAGAAAAATAAACATTAAAAAAGATAAAAATGTCAATCATTAGTCCTCTGAAAAGGCTAATGAAGTGGACAAATCTCTGGTTAGGAGAATTATGAAAAAAGAGAGCACAGGCAAATCACACTAATAAAGTGGTGTCATAACTACAGAAAGAGCAAAGATTTAAAAGATAATATGAAATGCCAAGAATAGCTTTATACTAAATAGTTAGAAATTGACAAATTCTTAGAAAAAAATCTAATGTAGGAAAACTAGCTCAGAAATGAAGAAAATAAATGGATATTTCTATAACAAGTAAAGAAATTAAAAGAGTAGTTCAAAATATCCTCACAAAGAAAACTTCTGGCCCAGTTTTTAGAGGAGTAGATAATAATATCATACAAACTTATGTAGAGTATAGAGGTGCTATTGTGGCCCATTAACCAGCTTGGTTAATGATTTTTTTTTTGGTAGAAGATGAGGACCTTGACCCACCACACCATTAGTAAGACAGAAACAATTTCATAAAAGGGTGCCTGAAACTGAACAGTCTTATCTTGACAGTGGCCCCTTTGCCATCTGTTTCTCCCGAGAGATTACTCTGGCCCCAGAAAGGCACATGTCTGGTGGTCAGGAGCTTAAAACTCATGCGTGCCCAGCCTTTTGTGTTAATATAACCCAAGGAACCACTTCCTCTGCACCTAACCTTCATTACAATTTTATAGAGATATCAATCACCCTGTGTTGTTAATTCCTGTGACTTGCACTTAGTGTCCAGTTTTCAAGTATAAATCTTCATGGTTTATTTACAGGTATCCTATATGCCCTATGGCTTAGGGATTTTCCAAAACCTAGTCTTCTTCTCCATTCCTGCCTCTTGGAGATTATTATTAGTTCCTTGCAAGCTCAGCAATCATTTAGATTTGTATTTGTTGCAGTTTATTTAGCACCTAGATACCTAATTGAAGACCATTTAGAATAACCTTCTGTTGTACTATAAGAAGCAGAAATGCTTATTCATCCTGAATTCTGAATATGAAGCTCATTAACAATTTTGGAGAGTGAGGCAGTGAAACTCCATAGAGGCACCCCTGAAGCAAAATGAAGTCTTTGGGAACTTCATTTGTGATATGTCCCACTGGTCATTTTCTTCTCTGATCTCTGACAACAGGAAAGATTACAGAAAGTATCACTTTATTGCATAACTTTTGATATTCTACTTGAGTTGTCTTAGCTTTTAATTCCAATTAAGACAAAGACCATATTTTAAATCTTTTACATGCACTTCAGTATTTGCAAAGTGCTGGCCCAGCATGAAGGCTCGATCACTAAATGTTAACTGATTAATCATTAATTGAGGCACTGTTTATTTGACACAAAATAACCAGTAATTTCTTTCAATTGAGTAATTAAACTATTAAAATTGATTTTTTGGCTTGATAATTTTTTTTCAGGGGCCAACTTTCTTCAGTAGTTAATTTTAAAACATTACCCCCAGGACTTGTATAGATATAATTTGAAGGACTTCATCACTTTGAAATCATTACAGTGAAACTATTCTCATTGATCACTGCTTTTTAGGGGCCTGCCCAGGAGCTTTTGTAGAGGGTTGTGATCCCTTTATAAAACTGGCAGGGCTTCCCTGGTGGCTCAGTGGTTGGGAGTCCGCCTGCCGATGCAGGGGACACGGGTTCGTGCCCCGGTCCGGGAAGATCACACATGCCACGGAGCGGCTGGGCCCGTGAGCCATGGCCTCTGAGCGTGTGCGTCCGGAGCCTGTGCTCCGCAACGCTAGAGGCCACAATAGAGAGAAGAGGCCCGCGTACTGCAAAAAACAAAACAAAACAAAAAAAACTGGCAGAGTGAAAAAGATTGGGGAAGAAAGAGGCCTTATGCAAATTTCTGCCAGAAAAAGTTGGAGTTTCTGAAACACAGACTAACTGTAGTGATTAATTTTTTCTACCGTAGCAGCACACAAGGTGATACAATATTAGGCAAGGACATAAACCATATTCAGGAAACCAACACATCCTCTGGTAGTCTGTCAGTCAAAGATATATCAAACTTCAGACTGAAATGAAAGTCTACCGTGCAGGAGCGCTATCCAGTTTTCTTTATGGATGTGAGACTGGATCTGTTACTGGTGTACAACTTCCAGCAACACCACTGTCTTGCCATGTTTCACATTAGATGGCCGACTGTTTCCAAGTGCAAGGATCTAGGAAACAGTTGATCATCAGATGTTGACAATAGTATCATTAAAAATCAGTTCCACCAGGCTGGACATCTGTAGGAAGTGAATAACAAAATATCTTGGTTCCTGATCAGGGAGGGCAGTGTACTGCTGCGACTGATATCAGTGTTACTTGTATGCAAAGTCATCTCAGTTTGTTAACTTTGGTTCATAGTTCCCCAGCGAGCAGTTTTCATCATTTAATGCACACCCACAAGGTATTAGGAATATTGACATGTGTTAGGGATAGCAAGACAAGTAAGAGAGTGTTTGGTTGAATAAATATTTATTATTGAATTAAATACTTTAAATATAATATCATAAGTGCTAAAATAGTGTACACAGTATGCCATGGGAGAGCAAAAGAAGAATCTATTCAATTAGCCAAGATAGCCATTCAACTCTGAAACTCCTTTGATGTGAATCTGGTCACCAGAAGGACCCTGATATCCAACCATGACTCAAGGCTTCTGCTACCTAATATTTTATGGCTTCTAATATTTTCCTTACCTAATTCCTCATTATCATCTGTTGTAATTACTTATTTAGTGGTCTGTCTCCCCAGAGATTTTAGAGAGGCACCATCTAATAGAAATATAATGCAAGATGCAAATGTGAGCCACTTTTGTAACTTTAAATTTTCTAGGGGCCATGTTAACAAAAGCAAAAAGAAACAGATGAAATTAATTTTAATATTATATTGGATTTAAACCAACATATCCAAAGTATTATAATTTTAATATGTAATAAATTTGTCCCATGTTGGACAGCACAGCTTTGGAGGAATTTCATGTAGGCAAGGAAGACTCCATGTATCTTATTTATTCCTTTGTGCTAAATACCTAACACTGGAGGTCAATAAATATTCAATGAATAAACTAATTTTTAAAAAAGCCTCTTGACAATATTTGTAGCTAAAGAGAGAATTAGGCATCCAAGAATGATTGCTCTAGCCTATATTTTTAAAGTCAAAGTAGCAATCTTCATTAGCAGCACAACTAAGTTTTGAAAAGTGTTTAAGAGAAATGCAACAACCCACTGAAACTCATTAGTGAATAGATTTAAAAGAGAAGCTTTAAATATGAAATACTAAGGCATGTCTCTACAAAGGACTAGTGTGTACTAATGAGAAGGAAATGGTGGTATCTGGTAGTGTTGTAATTGCATTTAGAGAGTGTCTCTCATGATCAAATTAAAACTACCCCTTAGATATCTTGTGACTGATGATCTGTGATTTATTTGGATTTTGCTACTTTCTTCTTTGGGTATTTTATCATTTATCTGTGTAATTGCTTATTATGAATCTAGGAGATGAAATGTATTACAAACCAGGGATGTGAAAACTAGGTCAGTAGAATTTAATTACTGAGAAACGTTTATTGAAAAGCATTTAAAACAAACAAATTAAAGCTATAATAATTACCTGGGCTTCCCTGGTGGCGCAGTGGTTGAGAATCCGCCTGCCGATGCAAGGGACACGGGTTCGTGCCCCGGTCCGGGAAGATCCCACATGCCACGGAGCGGCTGGGCCCGTGAGCCATGGCCGCTGAGCCTGTGCTTCCGGAGTCTGTACTCCGCAACGGGAGAGGCCACAACAGTGAGAGGCCCGCGTACCACACACACACACAAAAAATTACCAACCATCATTGGCAGACATAATTCAGAAGAGAATCTTTTTTGAGCACAGAAAAATGCCAATTATATTCCACATAACTTTAGGAAAAAACAATGAAAGTAGTACAAATAAAACCACTTATATTATCTATATTACCATCATAATGCACCTGTACTATAACTGAGCAAAGCTGTTTAATTTATGGAACTAATTTGACAATACTTACAAAGTTTGTCTGACAATATATAATTAGAAAAGAATCGAATTCACTTCTGAAAGCAAATACTAAGAATGCTATAGGTCACTAATTTTCTACTAAGAATGTGAGGTTTTGAAAAACTACCATTTAAAGTCCAACTCGTTTTTAATGAACAAATCAGTGGTTTCTCAGCCAGCTTTCTTGGTGGAAGACTCCAGGGTCTGAGATATTGAGATAAAAAGGAAGTGGGTGTATTTCAAGTTACTTTCCCTGGAAGAAACTGATTTTCAGATGAAAGCCTATTGATGGGTTTAAGTAGGTAAAATATAGTAGGTAATTACTTAGTGTTTGTGTTGTAATAAATATTGTCACAGATTCAGAAGCAGTATAAAGCATGACTACTGCCTTATTAGTGACAGTAATAAATATGAGACACTAAACTATGAAGCTCATTTCTTCATGAAAAAAGTTTTAAGTAAGGGGACATCAGTGAAGTTAGAAAAGTCAAGAAAGGCTTCATGGAAGGATGGAGTTTAGATTTCAGTTTGAGAGCTGGAGAGGTGGAGAAGACAGAGAGAGCAAAGGCATGGAGGCATAACTGGAGTGGCACGTATGAGGAGACTGGATGAAGGTAAGAGTGCGGGCTAAGAAGAGCATTGGGATTACAGTGAAAGGTAAAGTTGAATGTCTTGAAAATTAAGACAGGAGACTCTTATAGTGGGCAAAAGCAAGCTTCCTAGAAACAAATGCTAGGGATATGTTTTCTAATTAAATGATTAAAATATCTCTCATCTAGAGACAGAAAAACAGTCAGTTATTTCTTTTCCAGACATAGGAGTTTACGAAAATCTAGAAACACTTCTAAGATATAAATGATGGGATTCAATAAAACATGGAAGGCGTTGGAGCTAAAAGAGAAGAAAGCATAAAAAGTGACTTAAAATTCACCTTTTAGTATAGTTGAAAGAAACTTTGATGTTAGAAAGGGTAATGTGCTTATGGTTAAAAAGAGATGCATTTGTTTTGAGACATTGTATCAGTCAAGATAGGTTAAGCTTATAATACATAATAAATGACCCCCAAATCTCAGTGTTTTAATGCACAAAAATATATTCTGGCAAGAGTTGTTCAGTTCTGTTCTCAGTGCCTTGCCACAGCAGCTGCCCTCCATGTGGTGACTCAGTGAACCAGGCTGCTTTGATCTGGTAGCTCTGTATTATCAAGCAAAGGTCTCCTGATCACAGTGGCAAGAGAGGAGAGAGACTGGAAAATCGTGCAAGGTTTTTTTTTTTTTTCACCAACTTAGCCCAGAATTGATGTGTGTCACTTTTGCTTGTATATACATTCGCCAGAATTATCATATTTCCCCAGTTCACTACATGGGGCTTGACAAGTGTAGACTCTGATATATCCAGAAAAGAAAAAAAGAACCAGATATTGGTGAGTAATCAATCAAAAGGTCAACAGTAGACATATTGAGGGTGAAAATATCTACAGTATAGTTAGTGGTATAGGATTTAGGTTCAATTTAAAGTTGAATATAAGCATCTGAGTGTCATCATTATAGCTGTTAGTGTTGCTCTGTTAGGGAAGCTAACATTTAGGGATAGTATGGCATTAGAAGAATGAAATGGTTAATTCTGCACGGGAAGGAGATCTTAGATTTGAACTCAGGACTAGTCTGAAACCAAAGCCCTACTCTTAATCTAACATATGTATCACACCTGTTCACAGTTTGGTCTGAACAGCCCAAATATAAAATGGTTACTAATACATTATTTAACTGAAGGAGAGCCTAAGTTTACATTTCTCTGATATGTGGGGGCTTAAAGATCAAGTAAACCATAACCTGATTACATAAAACATGGTGCTTTTGTTACTATATCCCAAGTCATAAGGTAAATGATCCCATCCTCAGAGATTCTTGTCTTTGTGAAGTTTCATGATGGAATATAGTACACATAGTAAGGAGGCCAAGGACTGTGGACAGGCAGGTTTCAACTAAGTCCTGGTCCTGGCATATACCCTCTGGGACTACCATGTCACATTGGCTAGTGTAAGAAAAATCATCACTGAACTTCATGGGGAAATCTCTTTTTGTACCAATGCTTTAGCAAAATGCCCAAAGTTGTTCTTTTAGCTGTCTTTGCCAGTATTTTTATAGCTAAATGGAAGTGAGAATCAATATTTTAATTCTGTGGTGGGTATATATGTGGCTGTATTATAAATATTAAGATTATTATTATTGTCGTTCATTGAGAACCTATGATTTTTTTATGTTTCAAGTTACAGTTTATTATATGGACTCAGACTATCTCCAGAAATAACTCTTACTAGAACTTTAACCATTTTATCAGATCTTTGTCAATTGCAGCACTGTAAAATAGTCCTATTGATCAAATCAACATAATCTATTCTGATGATAAGGAAGATCTAGTAGATGAATAATGGTAGTGGCCAGGGATGAGAATCTCATTGAAAATGTTGGGGAGGAGTCTGTGGAAACTAATTCTTCCATTATGTCAATCTGAGTGTCTGTCACTTTATACATTAGAATATCAGTTAACATTAAAATAAACAAAACAAGCCAAAATTTAAAAAAACCTATCATACTCAAAACACCTCAAAATACCCTGTGGTATTATAAAGAAGACATCATCCCTACTCTAGAGGGTATAATACTCCATTAATACTCAATCTTTAGTAGGTCCCTGGAGGGCCCTTTAAAGCACAGATTGCTAGGTTTCACCCCACAGTTTCTGATTCAATAGGTCTAGGGTGGGGGCCAAGAATCTTCATTTCTGGTAAGTTCCCAGGGATGCTGATGCTGTTGGTCTGGAGACCACAGTTTGAGAACCACTGTTGTTCTCAGACCTACTGAAACAGAAACTCTAGGGATAGAACTCAGGAATCTGTGTTTTATTAGGTCATTCAGGACACTCTGATATGTGATAAAGTTTGAGAATCACTGATCTAATAGCATTGAGCAAATGGACAAATTTACTTTAACTCAGCAGATGGGCAAAGTTTAACGGAAGAGATTCTAATTTCTTTGCCCTGACATTTAGTAAGGATCTATGATATGTGTGAGGATTTATATACTGCTAGCAGCCAGGGATACAAAGTTGAATAGGAGACCATCCTTTACTCCAGGAGTTAGAAATCCAGTAATGGAGAAACACTTAATCAAATAAATGCCAAGATGCCATCTTGTGATCTAGGGTTAGGGCACAGAAAGGATGTCTTCAATGTTGTCATTTGAGGAAGGGATAGGGGAAACCAGAAGGACTCAGAAAGGAGCCTTTGAGCACCAAGTTTAAGCACTGTCTCCTTTGTGAAGCCTGAGCAAGGTCTTGAAATGTATTTATCCAGGTGGTGAGGGGTAAGAGGGAAGGACATTTCAGGCAGAGGGAACTTCATTGCAATAAAGCATCTGGAATGCTTCATGGAACTATTGGTGTGAAACATTTAAGGAATGTTAAAACTAGCTGGGCATAAAACATTTAAAGGATATTAGCTAGTTAGAGATGAAATATTTCAGGAATACTACCTAGATTGCTTTGACAGGAGTGAAGGGTACTTGTTAAGGTGCAGCTGGAGATGAGCTGATAGGCTACTGGCATGCATTTTAACTTTTGGCTAAAATGTTGAAATACTTTCATCTGAATAGTAAGTTACCACTGCTCCAAATCCCTTGTGTGATCCTCCCACTGAGAAACTGGCTGTCTTCCCTTTTCCTTAAATATCCCCCCAATCTAATGACTAAAGTGGTAATTGCTCAACACTAAAGGAGGCTTCCAAGACCCTGCTCCAGGAATACTCCTGTTTGTTTCTGGTTGGTTCGTGCCTCAGCCTTGCTGGTTTTTAATACACTCCTGATTTGAAGTAATTGGAATTAAAATGTAGGGAAGTCCAGATCCTGAGGGCCTTGTATGCCGTAGTAAGGCGTTTGGACTTTATATTGTAGATATTTGCAGAGAGGATAAAGGGGACCTATGATGCTTTTAGGTAATTGCCTATTGTGACAGAGGGCAAAATATATTCTGGAAGAATCCAGAATATTCTATTTTTTTCCATGAGATCCTTATCTTTCCTAGTAGGATAAACACCCTGGCATTTGGTACTCAGTCAGCTGGAAATCTCTAAAACCATGAAATTTCTTACATCTGCATGTTTAAAACTGATGTGTAAAACAAATATGAGACACTTGAGGGGAAAAAACCTGACTACTCACTTTTGTAGGATTTCTAGCACCCATGCCTGAGCATTATATGTAATTAAGGTTCAATACATATTTGTTGAATAATGTTGATACACAGAAAGGATATAAGAAATCCTTCACCATCAAAAAACAAATTATGGTGAGTAGTATTTTAATGTCAAATACTTCTGGGGCAGGGAATTTGAGTTTTTGAAAAACAAATCCTTTTATATTATATATTTAATAACATTCTTAACTTTAAAGTTAGATATTCTGGATTATAGAATTTCTGATTCTATCAGATTTTAATATAATTTTCAAGAAAGAGAGACTACAGATATTTCTTTATGTGGTGATTGCATCTTACTAACTGTGTCCATCTCATCCCCATTATGTAGTCAGGAATCCAATCTATATAAGCAGATGGGCTAATAAAATAAGGAAGTAGTATAAGCAATTGGCATAGGAATCAATGATAGTCTCCCTTCAAATACACATGGAAATATTTTACTTAAGGCAAAATATAAGGAAGAAGCCTGTTTGGTGATAGGGAAATATATAAATGAACAAAAAAAGAATGTTTCTATTTCCAGTAATTATTTCTTTGAATGTCAGATAACTAGATTTATCATTAATTTCAATACATTTCTACCCAAGGGTAATCTCTAGATAATCTATCCTAACGGAGATTTTATGAAATGTAACAGTATTTTCTAAATATCATTGTGCCTACTCACTACTTCTCTCTGATTATCTTCAGTTATTCTTTGAAACATTTGGCTCCCTCGAGTCCAAGTGGCAGACATTTGGCCACAATGAATCAGCCTGGTAGGAGTAATTCATACAATTACTCCATTCCTTAGGGTTGGGTGAGTTAAGACAATGTGCCCAAGTATTTCATCAGAGGACAAACTTTATAAAGTTGGCTTGTGAAGAAAGTTACAAATGCATTTCCTCAAGAGGACCATGAAAAAGTTCTGGAAGACTTGTGAAGACTACTGCCAAAATCAAAACAAGGAAGATTCTTCTTCCAAATAAAGGGAAATCCAAATCAAGGGATGCAGCTAGAAGGAAATAGTTTAAGGACCTATAAAAATATAGGTCCTTATATAAATAGAAAAATAGAAATATCTTTAGTAAATGTAGAAACTATGGAAATATAGTAAATATAGAAATACTCTGTAGCAGATACTTAACTGTAAGAATTGAGGGTGAGGAGAATCCTTTGATGATATTCAATGAAGAAAGCTTTTAGGAGAGACATTGAGACCTTAGGGAACATCTTGTTGCCCAGCATATTCCAAACCTTCCTCCCTGGTGGAAAGTAGTTGTATATCAAATTCAGCAATCTTCTTCTGGAGGAGCAGTAGTTGGAAGATTGATGCTGGCTATGGGTTGCGGATGGGGTTTCTTCACCTTAAGGAATCCATTTTACTTTTTCCTCAGGGTGCAGTTTGTGAGGACACTGAGTCAAATGCAGGAGACTGCTAATCAACAAGAAGGTCAATTATTTATGCCTAGAAATAGAATTCTCTCTAGAGCGCCATTCACATAGCACCCACTCAAACAGATTGGAAGATCTGATCCCTGTTAAGCAGAACAAGGTATCTGATTCAATTTATCAGCAGATACTCTTCCAATAAGGGAATCCAGTTACCAGTAAGCTAAGATTAGGGAGAAAAACAGTAGTTTGAGAAATAAACTGATTTTAACTAACAGTGGGATCAGTTACTATAGCACAAGGTACTCTTCTTTCTTTAGTACTATAACCTGGTAAACAAGCCAGAAAATAGATATTAGTCAAGGGCCCTTTACCGTGGTTAGTGCTGGAGTAACACAAGCAACATTTTTGCTACTCAATTTGTTTTTCAGTCATCCAAAACTTTTTTCATTACATGATGTTATGTTACAATTTCCAAAATAATGCACTTTAATTCAGTCTTTATATTTTAGACTTTTAGGTTGCTTTTTCCTGACCTTATCCTCAGGTTTCAGGTTTATGTCATTTTGATGCACTGATATTTGATGATCCAATGATACATCAAAAAAAAAAATGATACATCAAATGGGTACATCAAATGCCACCATGACGGTGGCTCAAGAATGTGGCAATAAAAAAGTTATAAGAAAACATTTGGAAAATTCTTGTGGAAAGACATTTAATATAGTGGAAAACATAGATGTTGGAGGCAAACGGACCTCAGGTTGAATCCCACTTCTGTTGCCAACTAGTTGTGTGAGCCTGAGCAAATTACTCAACCACTATAAGCTTTGATACGCTCATCCTTAAAATGTAAATATTGCAAACTATTTTAGGATTTATGAGGTAAAAATGGCATTATATGTACCTAGAACATGCTTGATACTTAGTAAAAATTCAAAAAAATGTAGCTCTAATATTAATATTATGATGACAGTGGTGATGATGGTGATGATGTTGATGATGATTTGACTGTGGCTTTCTGGGTTGACAAGGTCATTACTTTATACACAGGGAGATGGGTAAAGGGTTTAACCTGAGCCAACATACCTATATTTGTCACTAACATGGGAGACCAAAGATATAGTGAAGTTCAACTAAAGATGGAATTGAAGCCAGAAGGATAAGATTCAGGGAAACCAGAAATTTAATACTCAAATATTTATTTTTTATTAAGCATATGACAAAAGATCAACATAAACTCCCAAAGTGGATGAGGAATAAGATATGAATGTCTGGTAGCTAGATTAGATTATAATATTGAAGAAATCTGGCCTCAAGTTATAAAATTGCATTTGTTGTTTGCCTATTATGTGTCAGTTGGTTTGCTAGGCCCATCTTCATACTTCTGTGTCTTAAACCTCATAATATACCTGTAAAATATGTATTTCTATTCCCACTTTACAGATAGAAAAACTGAAATTGTTTGAACCAACAGAAAGTAGAGAGAAAATGGCTTGTTAGATACCATGGAGCATCCCACACAGGGTGAAATGCTGGGATTCAGAGATCAGTGCTGATGTTACCTGGGAAGGCTTTCCTCATTCCTAGACCAGATTAAGTCTTCTGCTGCTTGCTGCCACAGCACTCTTGGTCCTCTGCTCTTACATTCACACTTTTCTAGAATTATCTGAAGTAATGATGTTACACTTGGTGTACATTTTCTCATGCACTAGATTTGACATTCTGCACGTAGTAGGTGTCAGAGGCTTCTGTCATTAGATGTTAACAGATGGATGGATAGTGAGGAATGTGGGGCAGCTTGTTCTATTTCATTCTTCCTCACTCCCTTCCTGGAAGCAAGCCTTTGATAGGTGGGGAAAAATGAATGATTTCATTAGCACAATGAGGAGAAGTTTCATTCTCTAAGAAGCAGCTAATATTAGCAGAATGGCTGGTTTGTTCTATAAATGCTTCACTCTAAGGAAACTCAGGGACCTAACAGTCCCCACAATCAGCAGTGGTCTCCACACCAGATCTGAGAGTAAAAAACATTCACTGGTTTAAGTGATGATAGCAGTTGCTATGGCAGGGAAAAATCTCAGTGAATTAAAATGTGGAGACTTTTTTCATTTAAAGGTGAAATGGTGATGGGGGAGAAGGGCTGTGTTCCACAGTCATTGAGGAATCTAGGCTGACAAGTAGTCTATGAAATGAAGTCTGCCTGTGAGCCCAGGAGCAAAGGGAAAAGAGTTCCAGAATAGCAAGCTAACTTTACCACATTAACCTAAAAAGAAGGGCATTCAAGTGTTTAATGGAATTTATTGTGGTTCTTTGAAAACTTCACTGTACTATTTGGCTTTTATTTTCTTTAAATAACTTTGTCCTGGTGGAGTATTCTTTGCATTAACACAAATGTAAATGTAGGAACTTTATTTTCTGATGCATAAGTTGATGCCAGCAATTAATCCATTAGCTATTCAATGAAAACATAATATATTATGTAACATGCACGTATATGATATATCAATATATATATGTGCATATAAACACTAGAGGCTACAAGGTAAAGATGTGTGCTGCAGACAGTAGGTTTTGTAGGAGGACAGAGAAAGAATTTCTGGATGACTCATAACCACATTTTATTGTGAGTTCATCAGCCTGATTTCTGCAGAGAACACAGAGGGAAGGAACCCAATAGCATGAGTTTATATATCTTCATTGTCCCTCATAAAAACTTTTAAAGAAAGTTTCATAGCTTTACTAAAAATATGTATTTTGTATTTTGAATTAGTCATAAATTTACAGAAAAGTTTTAAGTACAGTATAAATATCTATTTTTCCCCTGAACCTTTTTGAGCTCAAGCTGGTGACTAGTTTCCAATCACCTCAGAATATTTTAGCTTAGTGAATGGAGTGATTTTTCACACAGACACATGACTGCAACATTATCTAATCCTCAGACGCATTCAAGTTTCAGCAGTTGTTCCCATATGTTGTTTATAGTAGGATGATCCAGTTCAAAATCATGTGTTATATTTCGTTGTCATTTCTCTTTATTCTCATTAGGTCTAGAACAGTCT
The DNA here is from genome assembly GCF_026419965.1 of Kogia breviceps. Taxonomy (NCBI): domain Eukaryota; kingdom Metazoa; phylum Chordata; class Mammalia; order Artiodactyla; family Physeteridae; genus Kogia; species Kogia breviceps. Next base: position 76,502,585 of record NC_081320.1, on the reverse strand, counting down.
TTCCTTGACTTTCATGACCTTACTACTCTTGAAGATAGGCTACTTTTTTTAGTTAAATGCCTCTCAGTTTGGGTTTTTCATTATGACCAGATTCCGGTTATGCATCTTTGGCAAGAATATCACAGAAGTGACATATATTTTTTATATCCTATCAAAGGGTGCACAATTTTGACTTGTTCAAAATTAGTGATGCTAACTTTGATCATTTGATTCTGTAGGTGTCTGTCAGACTTTTCCACTTACCTTTTCCATTTTGCAGGTAATAAGAAGGCTGAAAGAAAGCACTTTGAACTATGTAAATATAGTGTTCCTCATTAAACTTTCATATTAGTCATTATTTTTATCTGTATAGACACATTAAAATTCTTTTATTTGAGTTATTATCATTGTTGTCATTATTTATTTTGATGTTTAATTTTCCCCAGTTTGACCAGGTGGAGTCCCTTTTTATCTGGTTCCTGTCTTTTTGACATATCTCTAACCTCTTTGAGTACTTTCTTACTTCCTTATACAACAGTATGTTCTCAATTTATGCTTACCCTGCCCCACACCTGAAATCAGCTATTTCTTCAAGGAGTTCTAATTCCTTGTAGTGAAGAATTGTATTTAGAAGTCAAGATTTGGGTGCTAGATGTGTTATTATTATTGAGGTTCCAGTGCTCCCAGGCCCTTGCAGTAGACAGCACTAAGGAATTGAGACTGCATATGTACACATGTGCACACATCAAAATCTATATTGCTTTATCTGTCTCTCTATTTTTTTAAAAAACATGAGTTTGTATGGATACCTCTAATTTCAATCCAAAAGCACAGAGTTTATTCTAGTTTTCCCCTTTCCACATTTGTAACTCCTTTCTCTGACAGTGAGAAACATAGATCCATTGCCTATAATATATTTACTTATTTTGTTTATTCCCTGCATGTTAACCAATCTGTCTCTGCCTACTCCCTCCTCAGATATTTCCTTCCTCACCCCCATTGTGTACGCTAGTCCATCACCCCAGGGAATATTTCTCTCCATCACAGACACACTTCTCAACCCTCTTTGTTTCTGACTCTCCATTCTAAGATGCATCCCAGGACGGATTATTTATGACTTTGCTTGTTCTCTAAAACCTTGTGCCCGGCCACCCCTTGGCATGGATGTCCTTTCACCATGGGTTCTGTTTCCCCAACCTCTTCATGCTTGAATTCTGACAATCTGCACCAGACTGGCTCCCCACTTCTCATGAATACCCACATCATCCACTCAGAATCTGACTCCCCTTACTGGGCTGCCTTCACTTCTGGAGGCCGCCTTCTTCATTTTACTTGAACTCTGACACCACATGCTGGTTCATCCCTCTGTTGAAATGCTACTTTTACCACTCTGGGCCATCCTTGTGTGTTGCTTTCCTCACCTTGCTTGGTCTAATCTCCTGCATGGGCACCGGCCTTACCTTGTTTGAACTTTGACACCCCACATCTAACAACAATCCACCCCTTTGGTGTAGCCAACTTCTTCTCTACTCAGGGTCTCTCACATCTATTCTTACCATGGCAGCTTCCCCATCCCACCCCCTCCAGTGTGGACAGCTACCTTGCCCTGTCCCACCTAATGACTTTAGAAGTGTACTTCTCAGGAAGAGAAGAGGAACAAGGACAATTACATTTCTTTTTTGAATAAAGATCATTAGGAGGTGTTGAGTTATTTAACTTATTAATTTAGTTATTAATTTATTCAGCAAATAAATGTAAGCAACTATTCATCAGGCATTGGTCTAACTGCTAGAGTTATAGTGGTATACAAAATAGGCAATGCCCCTGGTCCCCATGGGTTTATATTCTCATGGAGCTGGAAAGATACCCAGTACCCAAGATACTAATTTGATATTGGTCTGCTCATATCAGGACACTGGGACATTACTCTGGTAAAGTGGCAAACAACCACTGCATCCTGGGCTGGGTGCCATGAAAGAAAGTAAGCTGAGAATTTTTGTGCAGTGACTTAAGTAACCTCAAAGGGAAAGGTAACCTATCAGAGAAAAGCCCAAAGGAGAAAATTGGTAAGAATTAAATATCCTGGAGACTTAGAAGGTCAAATACATTATAGAGAACTCAGATGGACTTTGTCTAATTACCTGTATTTGGAGAAATCTGTGAGGTACACTTGGGGATTAGAGAAGTAGTGGTCATTTCTATGATGCAAGATCTAGACTTAATTGGTCTTATCTATAAAGATGTCCTAATCAGGGTTAAAAGCTAAATTTTCCAGATAGTAACATTAGACTCAGGCGGTCTCCAGCCATCTTCCCCATTTTTGCCGTGACTCATATCATCCTATGGAAGCTGAAGGCACTGGGGAACAACCTTGAGCTATTCCGGACAGGAGGCTCGTGGTCAGTGGAAAGTGATCTTCCTTTGACTGAGGCTGCCCTTTCTGGTCTGTTGGGATTAGGGCTGGCATATGGCTCTGAAGCTCCAATCTACAAAAGGGAAGATTTTCACTGTCTGAAATAAAATTTATGGGCTTCTATTACCAAGGAGAGATCCACTATTAATGTAGACAAATCCCTTTCCAGCTTCCTGGTGAATTCCTCACTTTTTAATTAGTAACATTAAAAAAATTAAATATAACTGCATCTTTTAGTAAGGTTATTGTTAAGAAAATTAGAAGAGTGGAGAAACAATTTGCATTGAGTTCTGCCAAATACATTTTCTAAATTTTCTGCTCAACTGTTAAGATATAAAACCAGCCATGCTTGCTTTTTTACTGCTCATGTCTAGGTCTACACCTAAGTTCTCTTTAAGATACTATAAAATCAAACAATGTCACTCTCAATTTAAAGGTTTGTGCAGTTTGGGATGGATCAATAAAATGGCTATGTAGGTTTATTTTGTCACCCAGAAGATGTGTAGTTTGCAGTGGCCTCAGTGGCTCATGCTAAGGAAACTATAAATTTGTTTTTATGAAATGATTAAAGAATGATTGTGAGGAAATACCTGATTCCCCCTCTCCTTCAAATTTGGCAGAAAACTACCAAATTTAATCAAACAAATAAATACTTTTAAGACAAGTTAGTAGATACTAATACTGATTTCTCCACATACCTCAAACTTTTGTTTTTTGCCTCCAAAATGTATTAATGTGAAAATAATTGCCCTAATAACCTTAGAAGTCATTGTCAACTGCAAAATATAAGTACAATTAACAGAGGCATGCTTGAACTCACAGTTGGACTCACAATACAACAAATGGACATAATTTCCTTGTTCAGTGACTTTATATTTTTCACATCTGTATTTTCACATCTATACTAGTTTGATTCTCAAAGTACTTAGAGTTAAAATATTCACATTTTAAATACTTATATATTCTTTTACCTGTAACTAAAAACTTTTAAACTATGTTGGAGACTTCTACTTCTTGTATGACTGACAAAGCTCCTACCAGATTGACCCTCTCATAGATAGCAACTATAAATTCTGGGTAAAATTGGAAAACAAAAATGAAAACCACCTCAAGACACTAGAAAGTGAAATAAAAGCAAGTGTATTTTGGAGGAGTTGTATAGAAGAGGGGAAAAAAACATGATTGACTTTTCTACTTTTATAGGTTTTAGCCTGGGTATAAGCTGTGGCCAGTGATTTGAGGGGCTGATAGAGGGGGCAGAAACAGAAAATTTTTCAGTCTTGAAGAACCAGAGGGTACAGTTTGGAACAACCATAGCTACCAGAAAATGGAAAAGGAATCCCAGGAAAGAAAAAGTAAGAAACAGGAAGCTCTAGATTCTGAGTAGAGAAACTATGCCCAAATATCTGGCAGATACTTCAACTATGTGTGATGGAACAGACTCTGGGCTCTAAAGCAGAGGTCAAAAGAACTGAACTGAGATTTGAACTATATCTTTTTTTAAAAAAATTATTCATTTAATTTATTTATTTTTGGTTGTGTTGGGTCTTTTTTGCTGATGCATGTGGGCTTTCTCTAGCTGCGACGAGCGGGGGCCACTCCTCTCTGCAGTACATGGGCTTCTCATTATGGTGGCTTCTCTTGTTGTAGAGCATGGGCTCTAGGCGCGCGAGCTTCAGTAGTTCTGGCACGCAGGCTCAGTAGTTGTGGCGCACGGGCTTAGTTACTCCACAGCATGTGGGATCGTCCCAGACCAGGGCTCGAACCCATGTCCCCTGCATTGACAGGAGGATTCCCAACCACTGTGCCACCAGAGAAGCCCCTGAACTATCTTAAAATACAGAGTTTACTGCTTGAGTCCAAACAAATGAATTACCTGTTAAAAAAAACAAGGAACCAAGTCTCCACAACAGTGTTCATAACATAATTCAAAATTATTTAACATTTGAGAACCAGGAAGATGTGATCAATTCTGTAGAGAAAAGATAAGCAATGGAGACAATGAAGACTGACTGCAAGGTGACCAAAATGTTGGCATTAGACAAGTATTTTAAATAAAGTTTTATGACTGTCCTCAATAATGTAAAGGAAAATATGTTCATAATGTATGAAAAATTACAACATCTCAGAAGATAAAGAGGAACTTTTAAAAGAGAACCAAAACATAAGTCTTATGAATAGCTCTTAACCCAGTGTAGGTTGCAGAGTAGATAATATTTTTAAATGTCTATTAAGTTAAAAATTAACACTTTTCATTGTTTTCTTTTGACCTATTTGTCTTGAGTTGTACTCTTTATTCTTTTCACCTACTTATTTGTTTAAAATTTGGTTGTATTCTTTTAAATAATTTCTAGCCCTAATATATTGATTTCTTCATTTGAACATTTATAGAGCAGTTGTTATATGCCAGATGCTATGTGGGGAAGAGTTTATTAATAAAAGAATAAGAAAGAAGAAGAAGAAAGGGAACAAGGAGCAGAGAAGAAAGAAAGATAAGTGCTTCATGAAGTCAGGAACATTTTCTGTATCCCTAGTACCTAATACAATGGCTGAGATATATATAGTCAATCACTCTAATCAATGATTACTAAATGAATAAGTATATGATGAATGAAAATATATCATAAGAAGATTTATACTTACTTTGTCTTTTATCTATATTTTGATCTTTTAAATTCTCCTAATCTTGAGCTACAAATTTCACTTGTGTATTTTTTTCACTCTTTTTTCTTCATTTTTTTGGGTACTCAGCATTTTCTCTTCATAGTGTGAATTTCACTATGTCTTTTCTGAAGCTCTTCCTGATCATCTGTCTTTCAGTATGGAGAGATGGAATTGAAAAATTGGCCATCATTTGTTTTTCTTCTTCAAACTTCATACAGTAAAACAAAAATATTAAATTATAAGACCATTAGATTTTGGTCATAGTTAGTCATCCTGCCTGTGAAAGATGCACGGTCTGCCTTCTAAGTTGCTACTTTTCGTTTACAGGGCCATGATAATAGCTCCCTTCAATAGGATTATACATGTAGATATTTTACATCAGACTAACAGATTTCATAGAGTAAATGTATGTGGATTTAGGCTTCAGAAAATGAGTCAACAGTGTTACCTTGTTAATAATCATTAAAATATGACTGTTTTCACTGTAAGTAAGAGAAATCCAACTCAAACTAGCTCAAGCATAAAAAGGGAATTTGTTAACCACCAAAAATCCTCTGGTTTAGACATAAAACCAGATGATAGAGTGATTCAAATAATGTCACCAGACACAGCCTTGTGCTTACCATCTCTTCACTCTGATTCTCTCTTCAAGTTATATCCCATTCTCAGGAAGGTACTCTTTACGGTGGGAAGATGACTGCCAGAAGCTCCAAACTTACATTTAACCTCTCTGCATCCTCTTTGGGTGCTTCTCAACTGTCTGATTAGATAGCCTTTGGACACATGCTATTACAAAACCATTCATTATGTCCAGGGGCAATGAAAACAGTAATTGACCAGATTTATTTCATGTGTCTACATGTAGTGGAAACTGCTGGTGCCCTGAAAAGATCACCTTAGATCTACTTTACAGATCCTTTGAGACCATCCTTCATCTCTATGTCTTTGCTGCTATTGCCTTACAACTGCAGTATCCATAGGATTGCCCTGGGCTACCCTGGCACATGGAGAGAGACAGACACATCATGGGGAAGCCAGATGTCTGGGAGTCTATATCAGTTTCACAGTAGCCCATGGCCACTGACTAGACTTGTGTGGGACATAAAAGCCCAACTCCCTTGACAAGAGGAAAAAATAACAGAAATATCTTCATTCTGGTAACAGTATAAGGTAGTTCAGGATCATATTCTCTGGTCCTTCACTCTCAGAGAACTCATCATCACCACCACCACACCACTCTTACACACACACACACACACACACACACACACACACACACCCTTACAAATACACATACACACATACATGGGAAGACACATTAATAATTTGTACTCCTCTAAACAGTTGGGAAAATATTCCCTTTCTCTGGATCAGGAACTAGTGGCAAAGGATCTCCACATCTGGATTTCTAAGTTTTCTTGATAATCTGAGTTATTGAGTAAATGAGCTAGATTGTTGCCAGATAGATCAAAGGGACTTTGTATAAGTATATCTTTTTTTTTTTTTTTTTTTTCCCTGTACGCGGGCCTCTCACTGTTGTGGCCTTTCCCGTTGCGGAGCACAGGCTCCGGACGCGCAGGCTCAGCGGCCATGGCTCACGGGCCCAGCCGCCCCGCAGCATGTGGGATCTTCCCGGACTGGGGCACAAACCTGTATCCCCTGCATTGGCAGGCAGACTCTCAACCACTGCGCCACCAGGGAAGCCCAGTACATCTTTAAAAGAGAGATTATTAGGTGTTTTCTGGATTTGAATTCTGGCTCCTGTGTGAATTTAAACTAGTCATTAGATCTCTTTGAGGTTTGCCTTCCTTATTATAAGGAGAATAATAGTACTTAATTTATAGAATTCTTTTGAGGATGAAATAATGCAAATCTGGTAAAAAGCATATGTTGCCTGGCAAGTTGTAAACCCTCAAAATATTTGTTGATGCTGAATCAAATATTTGAATATAATTTCTATATCATATATACAACTCCCAGTATATGTCCTAGTGTTCAGTAATGTTAAATTCAATACTGTATATCTTGTACATCTACACTGCTCTACTCAGATTCTTTTTTTTTTGTATGTGCAAAATATTTAATGCAACGCCACAAACAGAAATCAGTGGATTATGCCACTTTCAATTCATTTTTTATTAATAGAAATATCATTTACAGCTAATTAAAATCATTAAGCCACTTTATGAATCATGTCTTTACATTTTCTCTTTCCCTTTGTTAAAGTATACACTTGAATACTTCAATCATAGTTTTATCATTTTTTACTTTTTCCTATGAAAATAAATTTTTTTCTTCCAGTTTTACTGAGATATAATTGACATACAGCACTGTAGATGTTTAAGGTATACAGCATAATGATTTGACTTATATACATCATGAAATGATAGCCACAATAAGTTTAGTGAACATCCATCATGTCATTACTTATGAAATAAATGAAAAAGAAAAATATTTTTCTTGTGATGAGAACTCTTAGGGTTTACTTTTTAAAAAACTTTCATATATAACATGCAGCAGTGTTAATTATATTAATTAGGTTGTACATTACATCCCTAGTACATATTTATCTTATAACTGGAAGTTTGTACCTTTTGTTTGATCTATACTGCACTACAAAGATTCATGAAGTTTCAGAATGATGAGCTAAAAAACTAAAAATACTTAATTTTTGAAGAAAGTTTAAATATATTAAGCATAGTTGTTTAAGGACAGGTAAGTAACAAATAATTAAAGAAGATTTTCAATAACTGCGAGTTTTATTATTGAACTTTGCCATCACCTTTTAATTCTTCTCAATAGACTGTACATCCAGGAAAATATCAATTATCTCACTCAATATGAATTTCTGTCTTATCTACAATTAACCCTTTAGTTTTTTGGCTCTGTTTTGATATTTCCTCTATTCATTTACTTCCACTGAACCTATTCTCTTCCTTCAACATGACAATGGATTTGTCCTCACATTTGTTAAAATTGTTCAGTTCCTTTTTTGGACACAAATGTATAATTTTACTCATTTTTAACCCTAAGGTTGATACATTAAAGATTCACCAAGGAATTCTAGGAAAATGGGACCTATTCATGTCTTTTTTACCCTCTCTTCCAATGCTAGTCATCCTTCTCTTATAGGCAAAAATGGCTTCTGGGGCAGCACATTCTTGGAGGCATATAGTGCATGGGGTGCTGTGGAAACCCAGACGGTGAGAACCGGTGTGGACCAGAACAGAGACTGAATAGTAACACCTAATAGCTCAGGGACAAGGATTAGAACTCAGAAGGTCCCTTTGAGAGCTTGGCTAAATGGTATGTGAGAGCCATACCAGCTACATAATTTGGGGACCTAGGATAAAAGAGAAATACAGGAACTCCAGTTGAAAAATTAAGAATTTTTTTAGATGGTGGTAACAGAATATTAAACCAAATGTTGGGTCTTTTAAAGTTCATGGTTTTATGAGACTACACAGATCACACACCCATGAAGCTGGTCCTGGGTAGGAGTAGGTGTTAAGCAAAGGAGGGTATAAGCATCAACCTTATATGATTGTGTCAGACTCTCTAGTCCAAGAAGTCAAGGCACCGAACTGATGGGCTGTGTCCTTCCATCCATGAGGCTCAAGGAGTTTGAGGAGACTGAGGAGCAGAGAAACTTCCTCCTAAGATTATATCCGGGGACTGGCAGCCTGCATGCTACTATACCACTAGCCTGCAAGGTTTGGTTTCCTCACTTTATTCAGCTTTGACCTAAAGGCTGTATTAAATGTCATGAAAAGAAAAACATTAAGGAAGAAAAGAATTGATATAAACATTGAAAATATAACACTATTTTTAAAAAAATAATAATATTGTATACTAGAAAACAAGATATTTTACAAAAATCTAAGATAAATTGGTAAGATAATTTGGTAAAGTGGTTCATTATAATATAAACATTCAAAAAATTTTCAAAAATCATACTTACCCTATAGTATTATTTTTGCATCAATCAGGGAAGTGAAACTACTAAGAATATTATGGAAAAAGAAATTTATTACAGGATTTAAACATGTTTCAGTTCAGGGAGAGCTTGGAAAGTAAGTGTCTCAAAAGGAGAGTCAAAAAAGCAGAGAGAAATGACTAACCAACTTTGGTGCAGGTTTTTAGAAGCTTGCATACCTGGATAATAGTTGTGTCTGGTCTCTTTAGTTAGAACCATGAAGGAGGCTGTTGTAGAAGTTCACTGAAGATTGTGTAGATGCCAGTGGATGATTGTTGGCTCTTCATGGCCTCTGTCTCTAGGAGTTCATAGTGAAGTGTTGGTGTCAGGTGACTGGCAGCCAGTAGAACCAGTGGTCAGGAAGGAGAACCTGGGAAGAACAAATAGAGACTGAAAACTGTTCGTTCCTCTATTCAGAGCCTAATGGCTGATGCTTAATTTATGCCTCCAAAAATTCATGCAACTTCAGTTTTGACCAACGCCAACCTGCATGTATACAAGGAAGGGGTTTTGGGGAAACATAGTGCCCAGAAAAGCCAAGTCTAAAATACAGCAATTGAGCTCAGTACCTAAAAAAAGAAATGAGATAAATAGTCTACTCTCAATAGCAAAATACCAACACATTATTTAGTAATAAATTTAACAAGAAAGGCATAAGACCTGCATGAAGGACATTGTAAAAGCTAAGGATATTAAACAAGATTTTGTCTTGCCTTAGAAGATTTAATACTATAAAAATATAAATTCTCCCATATTCAATATGTTTACAGTTAGGATCTCAGTAGTTTTTTGTTTACTTAAGTAATCTTTAAGTTTATACATAAAGATGAATCTTCAAGAATGTCCAAGGGAAGGATAGTGGGAAGTGACTTGCCTTAGAGATTCAGAATATATTACTAAACAGAAAGCTTCTGTTCATAAATCATTATGGTATGGCCATAAGAATAGACAAAATGGAAAATGTGGAAGGTTGATAGAATCCATAAGTAGACCCTGATATATTTGAGCATTTAACATATGACAAAGGGAATATTTCAATATAGAAGAAAATGAAAGATTATTTAATACATGCATTATTCAATAAATAAAGGCAAAGGATTATTTCATAAAGCATGACTAGCTTCCCACCAAGAAAAAATTAAAAATGGGTCTTTTTCTCATCCCATATAATCTCCAGGTAGTTTCTATATTAAATGTAAATGTATTAAATGTAAAAAATAAAATAAAAATCTTGTTAGAAAAATCTAGAAAGCCATGTGAACATTCTAGAGGCAAGGGAAGGATTAGTAGTAGAGTTTATACTTAGAAGCTATGTAAGAAAAGTGAGAACTCATTAAGTCTATATAATTAAAAATTTTTCCTTATGGCAAAGATACCATAAATGAAGTGAATAAGCCAACAATAAATTTGAAGAAAACTTGTAAATTAGAGGAAAAAGCTAATTTCTATACTCTACAAAAGACTCAAAAATTGATGAGAAAGATGTAAATGATAGAAAAGTAGCAATGAGTATGAAAAAAAATGTTTATAGCAGTGAAAAATCTGCGTAGTCAAAAATACATGAAAAGATGCATTAGTAGAAGGAAAAGATAAAGTAATAGATTTCATTTTTTAACTCTTCAGACTGACAAATATTGAAATGAACAAAAAATCTATTGCTGCCTGGGAGTGGGAAAAACGGCATGCTTATAAAATACTAAAATAAATATGAAAGCAATCCTTTTGGCATCTATAAAAAAGTACATATATGCTTATGGCCCAGTAATCCCTTTCCTGATAATCTATTCTATATAAAGAAAACTTTAAGTCCATAAGGATTATCTACAAGTTTGTTTACATCAGCATTATTCAGAGTGTGGGAAAAAAATCCATCAATAATAAAAAGGATAGATAAATTATTGTGCTTCCAAATCACTGAAATCATTGAGAACTATACTAGGTACTTTGAAAGATTTCTGTGTAATTGCACAGAAAAACAATAGCTTTTTTATTGGAAAAAAAATAGAACAATTATTCCATTTTTGTAAAGTATTGTTAAAGCTTATATATGTATATGTATGTATATACATATGCCTGTATATATTATATGTGAATATGTACATATCTACATGAGCATGGAGCAAAAATATTAAAGGAGATATTTAGATTGTTAACTTGGGGGGGAAGCAGGAAGGAAGATATGTGAGTAGAGTGGGGCACAAGGGGAGAAGCAAAAAAGTAAAGGATACATTAAAAATGAATTTAAAGGAATGAATGATATCATATTTATTCAGGTGTATAAAATCAGAATTATATGATGATGCATATAAAAAGAAGTTTTAAAACTCTTTGAGCCAAATCGTTGGCTGGTCCTGAATGGATGAATCTCTTCCAGACCTTACCTTTTGTTTTGCCAAACTTTTCTAGGACCAAGAGGTCACCATGCTGAGGACTCAAAGATATAAATGAACTCCAGGGCATTTACAGTTTGGGTGCATTTCCCACTGAATTACTTAAAAGGAGGTGAATCATATCCTATTTCTTCTTGAGAAATATGTAGAATAAATGTGTGTGGGTGCTGGTAAACAGAATTTAGGACCTGGGAGCCTGCAAGAATGAATGTATCATTAGCAGAACTAGGAAACACAGAAGGAGAGCTTCAGAGAAAAGGTCACAGATTTAGTTAGAACGGGCTGCACTTGAGATGCTGGTCTCCACACTTAATACTGGACTTTAGAGAATACAGCTGAAAGAGTGACTGGATGGTTGGGAGTGGAATAAAGGACCTTCTGTGGTGGGGAAACAGATGCTGCTGTGATCACTGAGGGAATTTTGAGGATGAAGGTCAGAATCTTGGGGAAATTACAACTTTAGAGAGAAGAGAGAGAGAGTAAGGTAGGAAAGGATGATGAAGTTCAATGCAGAGAAATAGTATAAGCTGAAGAAAAATGCCAGAGGAAGCGAAAAATGTTCATCTTCAGAGACAGGGTGCCTAACCATGCCAGTGCAATGGAACAAAGAGAATGTTCTAGGCAGAGAGAAGACTGCTAGATTTGGCAGTTCAGGGAGGCATCACTAACCTTAAGGGGGTGTGAGTGAATAGAGTTAACAGCAAACATGTGGGGGGCTAATGTGGACCCTGTAGGGGTTCACTCTTCATTAGAGGAGGAGAGTTCAGGATTTGAGGGATTTGGGAATGGAGAAAATTTAAATCCACTTCAAGATATGTTTGTGAGTCATTTGAAACATTATTATTACTTTAAGAAGACAGTAGTAGAGTTTATCTGTGCCACCAAATTTAAAACAGCTGCTTAGAACTCAAGAATGGAAATTGGTCTGAAGTAGGCATCTTTACTCCCTCTTGGAACCACTTAATCCTCTCTATCACACCTCTTACTCCAGCTGCAGCTGCAGTGACCTGTTCTATGCTGGCTTTACCCAGCTTCATGCAGGAGCATCCTGACAGCACCCATCTCAGGTCTGACCAGTGCATGCCTTTGGCTGCCTGACCTATAGATTCTCTTTCACAAGGGTATGTAACATCCACAGGAACCCATTTGGCACTCACAAGTGTTGATCTTGAAGTGTGTGTGTTTGTGTGTGTGTGTGTGTGTGTGTGTGTGTGTATGTGTTAATGGGAGAGTCCTTTGACCAATACATAAGGGCCAGTGGGTAAATGTCTCCCCTTTTTTCCTAGGCAGACACATGTCCTAAGATATATTTCATATGGCTTCTCATTTGATCCTTTCAATCATAGCACCGTTTTCCCATAGTAGCAGAGGCCAGCTCCATAATGCATTCCTGTATTTTCCCTTATTCCCTGTTTCAACTCCCTTATCCCTCATTCCTGACACCTCTGTCAAACTCCCCACTAAATTATTGCATGTAATCCTTTGTCCCTGGCTCTCTTCTTCTGGAGAAACTCAAGTTAAGGCAACTTCTGTTTTAAAAAACATAAATAGGAGCTGTGTGGTCCCTTAAAGGAATAGGGAAAGGAATGAATGCCTTTTTTTCACTAGGTGTGCTTCTGTATCCCTTTATTTCCTACTTTTTAAAATGAGTTTAGGTCTTCAGTTATTTTGAAAATGTCTCTGATATGTTGATTTCCTTTAGGTGAACAACAATAGAAGAACCAAGTGTTCTGTGATGGATCTTCAGTTAATTGCAGAATATACAATGGAGGGTGAAAGAATTCAATTACTTTTGAATAAATTTCTCTTATAATTTAAAATCTCTTAGGAAGAACAGTCCTAATTTTCCTTTATGTGCCTTGAAAATTTGCTAGGAATTTAAAAGTTTTTCATCATTACCCACGGCTTCTGGACTTTAACAGTCCCTTAGCTCCTCGGTTAATTTTATGTCCTAAACCAAAATTGCTTCTTTAGGCTTTCTTTCCTTTCTTATGTCACCTAATTTAGTAAGATTTTTGGAGATGGTTATTCTGATTATGCTTTTGTTATTTAATTATGTGACCTACAGTAATGATTATGCTTTCTGAAAGCAGCTTCTAAATAGAAAGAAAACTCTTTTTGAGACTGATCCGGGAGTTTTCCAGTTGTATGCCTGTCTCTTTTGATCTCAAGGTTGTCCAAAGAATTATGTAGTGTTAATGGACATCAGAAAAAAGACCAGGACTTGAGCTTCCTTTCTCTATTGGATTCAATTAAGAGAGCTCATCCAATTACTACCTCTATTTGCTTAGAGGTTATCAGTTAGTGATAACAGTTTCTCCAAGGGCAGCATCCCAAACTCTTGTGGCTTCTTTATGTTTCTGGCATTTCATTCTAGGCTATATCTGTTTGAACTTTCTGCAAACAGAGGAAGAGTCTGTTAAAGGAAAACAAATTTGCACTGGGGTACATATTTGAATGTCAAGCACTTTATTTCTTGCAATTGAATTATACTTCTAATTTTGAACCTGTGGGATTGAGCAGAAATCTGGCAGAAATAAACTCTATCCATATAGGTCTGATCCCAGTTGCTCACCCTGGCACCATTAAAATGGACATCAGGAAAATTATAGTGCTATGACAAAATATGTAAGCCCCTGGATGTTAATGCCAAATTGTCTGAGGCCAATTCTGACTCTGACACTTGTCACCTAAGTCTGACAAAAGTTACTTAATTTCTCTGAACTTCTGTGTTCTCATCTGTAAGCACAGGTAACCACAACCACCTCATCAAATCGCTAGGCCCATAGGAAGCATTCAGTGATAACTATTATTATTCATTATACCAGCTAATGTGAACTACAGTCAATGACAATAACTGCCAGCAATAATCTGTGGGGTTTTTTAGATGATGAATATGAATTGCCTTTTATATTTTTAGAAAATAAGGAAGTGGTGCAGAACAAAGAATCTTGGGATTGAATTTAAAATAAATGCCTTTAGAAGCAACACTGTGTATTGGTTAAGATCATGGTATCTTGAGCTTGAAAGTCGGGATTCAAATCCCAGCTCTGCCACTTATTAGATTTTAATAACACTTGAATGAGCTACTTCACCTCTGTGTGCCCGTTTCCTCATTCTGAAATGGGAGATAATTACAGTGCTAACCTCATATAATTGTTATGAAACAGCCTGGCAGGGCTGGTTTCATGGTCTTGTGACTGGGCAGTTGATCAAGCCACCATGGTCAGACCAAACCCATGCTTGGTTTAATGTTATGCTGTCTTAAAATTCTTAATAATTTTTTATTATTCCTGATAATTTTAAGCATGCATGAGAGCAGAAGAGATATACATAATATGCATGATCTCTCTGTTCCTTGCTGCTGCATAAGCACATAACATTTGCATTGCCCCATGAGCAAGAATCCTAGTGGACCCAAATACATGGGAGATCAGTAAGACACAAAGCAAGTACAAGGTAAGTATATTACATCTACAACTGGCTAAGTGAGAAGTGTCAGGCTTGCTGACCACGCCAAGAGACCACAATTTTTATTCAAACCAGAACTTTTTTCAAAGGCAGAAAGAAGGCAATAACATTCTAAGAAACACAATGACCAAAAACCTTATCATATTCTTTCTTATTCATGTTACTTCCTTGTATTAGTCAACTACTTATGCAGAAAATAGTGACATAAAAAAAGGAAAGAACTCCTAGTTCTTCTTCCAGTCTGTCTGCCCTTATTTATTAGTAAACTAAAGGTAGAGAACATTGGTAAAAATAAAAACAGCTGAATTATTTTTGTGCAATGCTTTCTTTGTTCTAGCAAGAAAGAAGTACATATGCACATGTGACCTGTGAGAGGTATGAATTTTTGTAATTTTGATAATTGTGTAGATAAGTACTCTTATATTTTCATTTAAAGCTGGCATTGCACTATATAAAGATGGACAATAAAATTAATGCTAAAATTTTTAAAAATTAATTTTCTTTACTTAGAATGACATTAAGTAGCAAATGAAAAGCACCACAAGTGAAGAGACAGACCATGAAAGAAAAGAAAAATCTGTATATTTTAATACCTTTTACAGCATTTCTTCCTTGATTTTTGAACAAAGGGCTCTGCATTTTCATTTTGCACAGGGTCCTACAAGGTTATATAGCTGGGCCCATTGCCTGGAACATCAAATGTACTATATATTTAAATCTATATCTGTATGCCTTACAAAAGAATCAGTGGTAGTTCTAGATTTTTGTATAGGAGTGTTGTATTCTTAAAAGGAAAATCCAGAATTTCTATCCATTGAATAAAATTATTCAGACAAGGTCAGATAACTTACTCAGTATCTGAATCTGTCCCTTTGAATTTTACATTCTTCCTGGGGCAGATACACCCATTGCTCCTAGATTGGAAGGTTTTTCTTCTGTACCACAGATGGTCCCAAATAGCTAGACGTGCAAGGTCCATAGTACACACTTAGTATGTTTCTTTTGCCATCTTTTCAGCACTTTTCAGCGTTTCTCAAAAGAACTCTATAGCTTTCAAATATATTATTTCATCTGAACCCCAAAACCTTTGTGAATTAGGCAGTGGAGAAGTTAAAAAATAATAAGTGTGACTGGCTAGTTACCATCAGTCCCTGTAGAGGCATCACCTGTTGAGCTCATCACAATCCAGGGTCTGACCCCTCAGTCTCACAGGTTCAGAAAACAGACAGTGTCAGTGTCTCAGAGCTTTATTGGATTTAGGCATGCTGATTCACATCAGCTAAGTCCACCGGAGAATGAAGTATGAAATACAGAATGCCAGTGCTGTAATTTATAGAGAGAAATGTAACTTTCTGGTACACCAGAACATTCTCTCCTTGTAGAAAAACCTCCTAGGAGGCTAGATGATCAGAAGGTAGCTTGTGAGCATGAAATCAGAACAAGGAGAGTTGGCTGGATAACTCATGTTTAAGGGCATCAGGCTCCAACGGTCTGATAGATCTGTCTCGACAATAAGGAGAACTGGGCATGTTTGCATCATTTTATCTTCCTAGACACGTTGTTCCCCAGTCAGTGCTGGAGGTATAGTGGTTAATTCATGCCTTCCTTTCTCTCATACTCCTTACTGACTGATTCATTTTCTCATGAACTCACTTTTTCTTGAGATATGTGATTTTTAACAATACAGTAACAGCCAGATTCTTTTCCCTTCTGCTTCTGGCATAGGGAATACTTTTTCTTCCTTAAGGTGCTTTTCATATAAAAGAGATTTCATATAACTGTGCCGGTTTTAAGGTTTAGTTCTTGGCTTTTAAGACTTATTTTTTTCATCCCCGCCTTCAGGCAGTTCTGTCTTCCTTTCACAAAACAGAAAACAGGCTCAAGGAATGTTAATAACTTGGGAAGAAGGGATCCACATGTTTACTTCTCTTCAGGGTTTTTGTTTATTTGTTTGGATGCATGTATAACGTTCTTCTTCCTACTACGTTATACTCTTCCACATCTGCCTTATTGAAATGCAAACATTTTATAATTTTAAGGCAGCATAATAGTAATTTCCTGCCAAACTCCTTAACCTGTCCTACAAAATACTACAGAATCTGCCTCTTAGCTCTCTTTCTGACTTCATTTTCTCTCTCCCACTCACTCCTCTTTAGCCACACTCACATGTTCTGGCCTCAGGGACTTTATATGTGCTTTTCCCTTTGCCTGGAATGTTCTCCCCTCAGATCTGCCCTGTGTTTTGCTCCTTCACTTCATTCAGAACTCCACTCAAATAAAATCCCCTATCTAAAATTACACCACTCTCATCCCCATCCCAGTACCACACTTTACTTTTCCTCATGACACTTCACACTAAGTTATTATATCTCACTTAAATTTTACATACTTATTTTGTTTATTTTATTGTCTGACTCTCCCACTGGAACATAAGCTTCAAAGAAGCTTTCTTTGTTTTATTCATTGCTATATCCTCAGTCTTTTGAACAATCTCTATCACATTGGAATAAAAAAGTGCATGTGGGGCACTTAGCATCACTTCTGGTCTTTAGTAAGTGGGTGATAAATATTACTTTGTTGTCTAACACCCATGCACTCATTGGTTCATTTATTAAGCAGGTTTCTCTTGTGTAGTTATTCTGGGTACAGAGTAAGTGTTTATTAAATACATGTTGAGTGAAGAAATAGATAAATGAATAATGAACTACTATTGAAGTTGAGAGGAGGAAAAAGTCACTTCCAATTGGATCAGGTATCAGGAAAGGATTCCTAGAGAAGGTAGCATTTATACTAGGTCTTGAGGGGGAGGTTTGTGTGTGTGTGTGTGTGTGTGTGTGTGGTACGCGGGCCTCTCACTGTTGTGGCCTCTCCCCTTGCGGAGCACAGGCTCCGGACGCGCAGGCTCAGCGGCCATGGCTCACGGGCCCAGCCGCTCCGCGGCATGTGGGATCTTCCTGGACCAGGGCACGAACCCGTGTCCCCTGCATTGGCAGGCAGATTCTCAACCACTGCGCCACGAGGGAAGCCCGAGGGGTGAGTTTGATTCTTTTTTTTTTTTCTTTCTTTTTTTTTGTTTTTGCGGTATGCGGGCCTCTCTCTCGCGGCATGTGGGATCTTCCCGGACCGGGGCACGAACCGGATAAAAGACATTCAATATACATTTATTATATGTTCTATAGCACTCTCTATTCTTCAATTTTAACATCCTAGAACCATCCTAGGAAGTAAGCTCCATGAGGGCAGAGACTTTCTATATAGTTCGCCTTGATTTATATAATCTAGTATTTTGATGTATCTAGTGTGTGTGTGCACGCGCACGTGTGTGTATGTCTGTGTGTGTCAAGTTATATGTATGTATGTATATATATATTTTTATTCATTATATGTTGATATATACAGTTGATCCTTGAACAGCATGAGAGTCAGGTGTGCTGACCCTTCATGTAAATACGAGTATCACTTATAGTCAGCCCTCCCTGTACATGGTTCCTCTCTATCCAAAGATCCACATCCATGAATTCAACCAATTGTGGATCGTGTAGTACTATAGTATTTACTATTGAAAAAAATCTGCATATAAGTGTACTCGTGCAGTTCAAACCTGTGTTATTCAAGGGTCAACTGTATGTATAATGAATGAATAGATACAAACAAAAAATAAAGTGTTACAAAATTTACAAAAGATGAGATTTTGATAAATGTGACACTAAAGATTCTAAGTGAAGAGGTAAAATAGAAGTTACTCTTATTTTATGATTTTGCCTATGAGTTAGTATTAGGGTTGTAAATGAGATTAAAATCTTATTTGTTAATTTTAGAAGACCGTTTTTTCTCTATAGGGGAAAGCTGGAGTGATTAATATGTACACAATTTAGAATGAGTTTCAAATTAGCATAAAGGTTTATTATGCAATGTTGATGTTAGTACACTTACCTCATAATCATTTTTTAATATTTAAGTTTCAAAAAAATCAGTGGTTAAAGTGGCTCAGAAAGTTTGAATAATTCCATTAATGTTGTGATGAGACCTTATTTGTCTTATGATGTATTTAGTAGTTAATCTCTGAACCACTATATTACCTTAGGATAATTTAAAATCATATATCTTTATGATAGGAAATCCCCCCCTTGGGAATACTTCATAGCAGTATATTCCTATACAATAGACACTGGTATTTCTTATATCTCCATTAATCATATGTACAACACAGGATTTAAGCATTCTTTATTTTAATGGCCGAGTCACTCAGCTAGTATATGGCTGAAGAGGAACTTATAGTCAGATGTTATGAATCTAAATATGATTCTTATTTCACCTCACCACAGCACCCATGACAAAGAAAAAGTGTCTACATTTTCCTTGGGAGACTTTTTTCCTCTCCTTACCTGGGCATCAAGTTACCAAAGAGCAGATTTGCAAACCCTTGCCTTGGGGATGAATAACTGTAATGGCTATTTCAGCACAACTAAAAGGGTAGATTTGCCAGTTCTAAACACTTCTTTGTTCATCAGTTTACCTGGCAGAGCATGAAATGCAGTGAATACTTAACTGTTTTTTCAGGTTAATTGTTCCCTTCTATATTCTAAACTTTAAAAGCAACATATGGTAATACTTGGTTTTACAACCATATTACAGCTAGCATGAAATGTTTATTAATTGTGCCTGATAAACTATAATTTTCCAAGCCTAGTTGAGTCAGAAAGCATGGTATAGTTAATTATTTACACAACTCAGCCAGTGATGTTGTGTTAGATAGAAATTTATAGCAATAGAAGGATTGGACATCACAAAATTCTATTTACTTTCTCTCCAAGCCAGTGATATTTATAAGAATATTATAAGACACATTATTGGGCTTTTTTAAGATTTTAATTCCCCCATGTTCTAATCTGAGGTAGGTTATTGTTTGCAGGATAATTGTGTGTTGTTCATTTAAGTTGTGGATGTGATGCTGAAAACAAGTGGTGGTCAATAAATTAGGGAAATTCTGGGTGTACCTTGAAGGCCAGTGAAGGGGGACACCAAAGAAGGGCAGCATCAGATTAGATGGTGACTTCAGAGCCTGAAAATAAAGCAAAGAAAGGAAAAACCAGGTGTTCTCTGTGGTCTGTCATGGCTATTTTGGACAGCAATCCTTTGAATTATCCATACCTTTACCTTTTGGATGTTTACTCTCAGTTTTGATATTTACAGATTTATTCAGGAAGGTGAAAGTTACCATGAAGCCGTATTATTCTAGATGCATTTCTAATTTCCATTCACTTATTAAACAAACTTTTTTTATGCCTTTATTCTTTCAAAATCTTATAGACATGGGTTGAGGGAGATGAAAAAGTCATTATTATTCAATGAACTTTCTATCTAAGTAGATCTGGATAGTAACTCTCTGTGATGGTTAATTTTATGTGTCAACTTGACTAGGCCATGGTACCCAGATATTTGACCAAAAACTGGCCTGGGCTTTCCTGTGAATGTATGTTTAAAATGAGATTAACATTTAAATCAGTAGACTTTGAGTAAAGCAGATTACCCCCCATAATGTGTGTGGGCCTCACCCAATCAGTTGAAGACCTTAATAGGAAACAGTTGACCTTCATGGAAAAAGGAATTCTGCCAGCAAGCTGCCTTTGCACACCCCTTGTTGGTTCTGTTTCTCTGGAGAGCCCTGACTAATACACTCTGTATAGGCCAAGTGGAAATATCACTAATGAAGTCATAGTTTGTTTTAATTAATTACATTTATTACAACTGTAATCTTTATTTTAGATAATAGTCTATAAATTTTTTATGGTTTATAAAACTTTGGACAGAAAATTAGGACAAAGTATAATTAACCCCATTTTATAGATTTGAAAGTGTCATCCAGAGAGTTTATTACTGATTCAGAATCAGCTGTGAAGTGATAACATTGGCTTTAGTACTCATATTTCCTTCCTTATCGTATAAACCCTTTCATGAGATGTTGCTGCATCTTTGGGGGATATGAGAATGTTAAGTCATGGCAGAAGCTATATAGCTATATATATATATATATAGTTATATAGCTGTAATATATATATATAAAACCTATATATCAGTATTATATCAGAATAACAAAAACTCAAAAAAAAATCTATGCACCTTGTTGTAAGAAAAACATTAAAAAGAAAATCTACAAGTTACATAGGGAAATGTCAGTTCAAGTGCAGGGAGATGGCTACTTCTAATGCCCCATTAGGACAGCACAAGGTACTTTCTTGTATTGGTTTAGGTAGTAGGGGAGGTCCTCTTTTATTCCTGTGCTTGAGCTTAATGCTGTTTGTTGGAAACAGAGAGAATCAAACATAGTTATGTTTTAAGGTCTTGGAAATCAGGAATACTAAGCAATATTTTGTTAGAAATATGTAGAATATCAGATGCTTTTATTATTCACACAGCTCAGTTAAGTGTTGATCCTTAACATCAGAAATTAGTACCTTGGATACACTTCTTTTAAGGCAGCCATCTTTGAAAAAGTCACAGCTTTATATTGGCTTGGTGAAAATCTGGCATGGGACAATAAAACAAGGTAGGCATAAATAATTTAAGCACTATGAATTGTACTATCAGAAGTTAATTTCCACTACAGTATCTTCCAGTTCCTATTGCCTTCTCTTGTGATGCTTTTTTTCATGCCTTCCATTATAGCCCTAAACTTTGGCTTTGACTATGGGTGGAATATTAAAATCCTTTAACTAAGGGATTTTAATGTGAAGCTAGTTTTTGGAAGTCTGCTCCTTACCTCCTCAGCAACAGCAATGATTAGTATATGAGAACAAAAATGTGTGTAGAGTATCAAGCTTACAACTGGAGGTTAAAAAAAATTATTGTCAACTACACCACAATAAAGCTGAAAAAAAAACCCAACTTTTTTTGCGGTACGTGGGCCTCTCACTGTTGTGGCCTCTCCCTTTGCGGAGCACAGGCTCCGGATGTGCAGGCTCAGCGGCCATGGCTCAGGGGCCCAGCCACTCCATGGCATGTGGGATCTTCCCGGACTGGGACACGAACCCGTGTCCCCTGCATTGGCAGGCGGACTCTCAACCACTGTGCCACCAGGGAAGCCCTTTGACTTAATTTTATATTTTATAAATCTTTCTGCATAGTTTCCATCCCACCTGCTCTTCTTTCATTGTGACTTTGACACTCTTCCTATCAAGAGATAATTCCGTGTTCCTTTTCCTTGAATCTGAATAGGATTGTGACCATGGAGGGAGTGATACTGTGATTAGCATAGGACAAAAAAAAAGCAATACAGGTTCTTCCTGGCTTTCTTTTTAGTATGCTTCTTTTGGAACGCAGCCACCATGCTGTAAGGAAGCCTAAGAGGCCAGATGTAGGTATTGCCGCTTCAGCCCCAGCTGAGGTTACAAAAGCCAGCCTTCACACCAAATTTATGAGTGAGCAGACCTTCTCCTTATTTCAGCCTGAAGGAGTGGAGTCAACTCCCAGTTGAGGCCCCCACAACTGATGGAAGAGTGATAAGCTGTTCCTACTCTGCCATTTCTGAATTCTTGGCCCAGAGAACCCATGAGCATAATAAAATGGCTATTGTTTTGTATCACTAAGTTTGGGATGATTTGTTATATGGCAGTAGTAACTAGAACAGAGAGTTTGTGTGTCGTTTTTTTTGCAGCTTTGTAGTATTCTATTTTAGAGTTATACCATATTAAACTATAGTTGACCCTTGAACAACACAGAGGTTAGGGGCATTTACACTTTACATGGAATCAAAAATCTGTGTGTAATTTACACTCAGCCCTCCATAGCTGTGGTTCTTCTGTATCCAAGGTTCTGTATCCATGGATTCTACCAACTGTGGATCGTGTAGTACTGTGGTATTTGCTATAGAAAAAAAATTGTATATAAGTGAACCAGTGCAGTTCAAACCCATATTGTTTAAGGGTCACCTGTATATTCCCATAGGTGATGACTTGGATAGTTACAATTTTTGGCTTTTGAAAAAAATCCTCTAACAAATAACCTTGTAAATATGTCATTTTAAATAAATTCAGGCATATTTACGAATAAATTTCTTGAAGTGGGATTTCTGGGGCAAGGGTAGATGAATTTGTAAGTTTGATTAACATTTCCCAATTGGCTTTTATAGGTATTGTATTCTTCTACACTCACACTTGCAGAATCTAAGGGCACTTATCTCAATATAGTCTTGCTGAAGTATGTTGTGGAACTTTTTTCTACAATATAATAAGTAAAAAAAATAGTATCTTGTAACTATAATTTGCGTTTATTTTATCATGTGTAAATTTGAGCAACTTTTGTATGAATATCCTTTTATGTAAATTATTGCTTTAGATTCTATTTTGATTTCTAGGTTCTTATATATATTAAATAAATTAGTCTTCTATCTACAAAATGATTTGCAGATAGTTTTCTTATTTGTCACTTTCTTTTAACTTTACAATGTTTTGTGTGATGTTGAAGATTTTGATTTTTATGTGGTTAATCAATCATTTATTTTATGGTTTCTGGATTTTGAGTCTTAATCAAAATGACCTTCCTTCTCCAATGTAATCAAATATTTCTGTGTCAGTATATGTGATTTTATATGTGTTTTATATATAACATGTATGTTTATATAAATATATCTAAGGGTTTTATATAGTCTCAAATTATATATTTAATAAACAAATGAAATGTAAATAATACATATCAGTTTTATATATATATACTAGTGTTATAATAATACATAAATCAGTAAATCAGTTATATATATTGATAGAGATGTAAAATATCCACTGAATACTATTGAACACTATACATTAAATATTAAAGGAGTTTTTTTTTTTTTTTTTACCATATTAAGAAATAGATATTGAGAAATGTGACATTGGGAAGATGGCAGAGTAGGAGTTTTCAGGCCTTATTTCCCATACCACCACCAGAAACACTGATTTTAACAACCACCTACAGAAGAGAGTACCTTTGTGGGAGTGTAGGAGTCCAGCAGAGAGGTCCCAGCACATTTTCGGAGCAAAAAAATCTGAGAATAGATGCATTGCAGAGGGTAAGAACAGTTGTTCTCCACCCGCATCACCCCTCTCCCAAGGCAGCGGAGCACAGTGCCAAGAGAGACCACCTTCTCTTCCAGGGGAACAAGAGAGTATAGTGAGTGTCCTGCTTCCCCAACCAATCAGGGTGTTGCCCAAGAGGCTCACTTATTTCTCATCCCACCCAGGACACTGAAGGGATCAGAATACCTGAAGAGTCTTACAGGCTGCTAGGATCAGAGAAAGGGGTGGGGGCTCCCAGAAACCAGGGTACAGAGCTCAACAAAAAGGCCGTGCTTTCTACTAATTGTCTGGTAGACTTTATCAAAAGGACTGCTCATGGACCTCATAGTATGCATCACCTACAGAACACCCCCTCAGTTCCCTCAGTCACCCCCACATACTCTACTCCCAGCACTCTGCATGTTCCTTCCTCACTCATAGCTAGAGCTCTGTGTGTGCCTCACTGTTGCTCCTGAATCTCTGCAGATTATGCATGAGCTTGCACTGACAGCTAATTCAACTCTGCTGTGTTAAGGGAAGGTGCTTGACTTTGAATACTTCAGGGCACTGCCCTGGGAAAATAAACAGGTTCTCAGCATCTGACCTGGCTTTGTGGGATTGAGAGAAAGCATATAATTCTAAGACTTACCCGCTAAGAAGGATGAGCTTGTCTCCTCTAGGCATCAGATAGCAGCTGGGAGAAACAGCTGGAAACTTCTAGGATGATAGGAAGATGTGAATGGGGCTATCAAAGGAGAGAAGGAAGTAGAGAAAGGAACCAGAAATAGGGTTGCTCAGGATAGGATCCCCCACTACTCTGTCTCTTCAAAGAAAACAAATACAACATTTCAGCTTGGAAAGCCAGTTCTAAGAGGGAAATTTATAGTGATAAATGCCTATGTTAAGAAAAAAGAAGGTTCAACATAACAACCTAACTTTACACTTCAATTAAATAGAGAAAGATGAACAAACTAACCCCAAGGTGAGTAGAAGGAAGGAAATAATAAAGATTAGACCAGAAATAAATTAGAGAGTAGGAAAACAATAGTAAAGATAATAAAACTGAGCTGTTTTTTTGAAAAGATAACAAAATCAATGAGCCTTTAGCTATACCAATAAGAAACAAAGAGAGAAGACTCAAATACATAAAATCAAAAGAAAAATGAGACATTACAACTGATTCCACAGTAATACAAAAGATCTTAAAGAGACTGCTATGAACAACTATATAACTACAAATTGAATAATCTAGAAGAAATAGATAAATTTCTAGAAACATGCAACCTACCAACACTGAATTAAGAAGAAACAGAAAGTCTGACAAGACCAATAAAGAATAAGGAAATTGAAGGAGTAATAAAAAACTTACCAACAATAAAAAGCCCAGGACCAGATGGCTTCACTGGTGAATTTTACCAAACATTTAAAGAAGAATCAATGACAATTCTCCTCAAACCCTTCTAAAACATTGAAGAGGAAGGGCTACTTGTAGCTCTTTTTTATAAGGATAGCATTATCCTGATACCAAAGTCAGAGAAGGACACTACAAGAAAAGAAAGTTATAGGCCAATATCCCTGATTGACATAGATGCAAAAAGTCTCAACAAAATAAAAGTATACTAACTTGAACAGCATATTAAAAGGATCATATGCCATGATCTAATGAGATTTATCTCTGGTATACAAGGACTGTTCAACATAAGCAAATTGATCAGTGTGACACATCACATTAACAGAATGAAGAATAAAAATCATGTGATCATTTCCAGAATCATGCAGAAAAAGCATTTGACAAAATTCAACATATTTTCTTGATAGAAACTCTCAACAAATTAGGTATAGAAGAATGTACCTCAACATAATAAAAGCCATGTATGAAAAAACCCTAGCTAACATCATACTCAATATTAAAAAGCTGAAAACATTTCATCTAAGATCAGGAATAAGACAAGGGTACCCACTCTCACTGTTTCCATTAAACATAGTATTGTATATGCTAGCTAGAAAACTTAAGCAAGAAAACTAAATAAAAGACATCCAAAACAGAAAAGAAGTATGATTGTCTCTGTTTGTGGATGACAAAATCTTATATATAGAAAACCCCAAAGATACCACCAGAAACTATTAGAACTAATGAGTGAATTTAGTAAAGTTTCAGGATACAAAATCAACACACAAAAATCAGTTGAGTTCTTATACACTAACAACAAACTATACAAAAAGAAATTAGAAGAGCAGTCTTATATGCAATAGAATCAAAAAGAATAAAATACTTAGGAAAACCCTTAATGAAAGAGTTGAAATATCTGTACACTGAAAACTATAAAACTGATTAAAGAATAAGAAGACATGAATAAATGGAAAGATATGCTATGTTCATGGACTAAAACAATTAACATTGTTAAAACATCTATACTACCTGAAGTGATCTACAGATTAAATGTAATCCCTATCAAAATTCTAATGGCATTTTTCACAGAAATAGAAAAAAAAAAAAAACCTCCTAAAATTCATATGGAACCATAAGAGACCCTGAACAGCCAAAGCAATCTTGAGCAAGAAAAGAGTTGAAGGCATCACACTTCCTGATTTCAAAATATATTACAAAGCTACAGTAATCAAAACAGTATAGTACTGTCATAAAAACAGACATATAGACAGAACAGAATAGAGAACTCAGAAATAAATCCACACATTTACAGTTGACTGATCTTCAGTAATGGTGCCCAGAACACACAAGGGGAATAGAATAATCTCTTCAATACATAGTGTTGGAAACCTGGATATCCACATAGAATAAAATAAAATGGACACTTATTTCATGCTCATACAAAAATAAATCAAAATGGTTAAAAACTTAAATGTAAGAAATGAAATTGTAAACCACTAGCAGAGATCCTAAGAAAAAGTATCTTGATATTGGTCTTGGCAATGAGTTTTTAAATGTGAGCCCAAAAGTAAAGAGAACAAAAGAAAAACTAGACAAGTGGCATTGAATCAAACTAAAAAGTTTCTACACAGCAAAGGAAATAATCAACAGAGTGAAAAGATCCCTTGTGGAATAGGAGAAAATATTTGCAAACCATACATTTGATAAGGGGTTAATATCCAAAATATTTAAGGAAATCAAACAACTCAATTGTGAAAAAACAATCTGATTTAAAACTGGGCAAAGGACCTAAATTTCTTCACAGAAGACAAATGGCCAACAGATACATGAAAAAGTGCTGAACGTTGCTAATCATTAGAGAAATGCAAATAAAAACCACAATGAGAAATCACTTCACAGAAATCACTTCATGTTAGAATTGCCGTTATCAAAAAGACAAAAGACCTTTTGATGATGGCCATTCTGACCGGTGTGAGGTGATATCTCATTGTAGTTTTGATTTGCATTTCTCTAATGATTAATGATGTTGAGCATGCTTTCATGTGTTTGTTGGCCATCTGTATATCTTCTTTGGAGAAATCTATTTAGGTCTTCTGCCCATTTTTGGATTGGGTTTTATGTTTTTTTGTTATTGAGCTGCATGAGTTGCTTATAAATTTTGGAGGAAGCAACCTAAGTCTCCATCAACAGATGAATGGATAAAGAAGATGTAGCACATATATACAATGGAATATTACTCAGCCATAAAAAGAAACGAAATTGAGTTATTTGTAGTGAGGTGGATGGACCTGGAGTCTCATACAGAGTGAAGTAAGTCAAAAGGAGAAAAACAAATACCGTATGCTAACACATATATATGGAATCTAAGAAAAAAAAATGTCATGAAGAGCCTAGGGGTAGGACAGGAATAAAACACAGACCTGATAGAGCATGGACTTGAGGATAAGGGGAGGGGGAAGGGTAAGCTGTGATGAAGTGAGAGAGTGGCATCTACATATATACACTACCAAACGTAGGGTGGATAGCTAGTGAAAAGCAGCCTCATGGCACAGGGAGATCAGCTAGGTGGTTTGTGACCACCTAGAGGGATGGGATAGGGAGGGTGGGAGGGAGGAAGATGCAAGAGGGAAGAGATATGGGAACATATGTATATATATAACTTATTCACTTTGTTGTAAAGCAGAAACTAACACACCATTGTAAAGCAATTATACTCCAATAAAGATGTTAAAAAAAAAAAAAGACAAAAGACAATAAATGTTGGTGAGTATGAGGGAAAAAGGGAGCCCTCGTACACTGTCGGTGAGAATGTAAATTCATATAGCCATTATGGAATAGAATATGGATGCTCCTCAAGAAATTAAAAATAAAACTACTATATGAACCAGCAATCTCACTATGAGTAAATATTCAAAGGAAATGAACTCAAGATCTTGAAGAGATATCTCCACTCCTATGATCACTACAGCATTATTCACAATAGCTGATATGTGGAAACAACCTAAGTGACCATCAATAAATGAACAGATAAAGAAAATGCAGTGTGTATATATACAATGGAATATTATTAAGCCATAAAAAGAAGGAAATCCTGTCATTTGTGATAACATGGATGAACCTAGGACATGATGCTAGATGAAATGTCAAACACAGAAAGGCAAATTTTACATTATCTCACTTATTTATGGAATCATAAAATCAGAGTTGAAGAGTAGTTGCTAAGGGCTGGAAAATAGAGGGAATGGGAAAATATTGATCAAAGGGTACGGACTTTCAATTATGTAGGATAAATAAGTTATGGAGGTCTAATATATATCATAGTGACCATAGTACAGAATACTCTATTGTATATTTGAAATTTGCTAAAAGAGTAGATCTTAAGTGTTCTCACCATACATACACACACACACACAAAATAACTATTAGAAAATGGATATGTTAATTAGCTTAATTGTGGTAATCATCTCACAACATGTATATGTATATATAATCAAAACATCACGATCTACAGCTTACATTTAGAAAATATTTTAGTTGTCAATTATACCTCAATAAACCTAGAAAAAATAAAAGTAAAGTAAAAGAAGAATGGATGTGGAATTTGATTAAACATCTTTTCATCTTATTTTCAGATAGTCCAGTGAACTCTTAATAATATGATCAGTTTCTGATTTGAACCATCCTTTTCTTTTTTGCAGTTTTGTCAGGTTTTGATACATTGTTTTAATTACTTTGTAAAAGAATTTGAACATTTTCTTCTTATTCCATTGGAGTCATCTCCTTCTTAATGGTTTGCCTAATGTAGTGCGTAATTTGTGTCCCAAAGGTCACTAAGAAGCTTTAAGAGATCAGGAAGTACTGGTACTTAAAAACCTTGAGGAGCACCTGTCTTCAAATACCAGAATCAGGACTTCTGATTTAGGACTATAATTACTGAATTTGTACCAGTCTGAAGAAGTCACTTAAAATTTTTGTTTATTCTTTTCTTTATTGAATGTTGGATATTGTTTGGGACATTTGAAACTTTGTGATTCGCAAAGATCTTAGAACATATCCTTCATGAGTGTCAAATATGTAGTTGATTCACATATTCACAGTAAACATACAAAATATGACCTCTGTTCTCCTCCTCCAGATCCCTCATTCCCAACTACCCCCTTAATCTCCAGCCACATTTAATACTACTTAAGTTTTTCTTCTGGATTTATATGGGTCTCTCTTCCGTTCTTGCTCCCTGTCCTTGCTTTCTTAGACCACAATAAACTATATGAATTATTTGCTGCCTCATATGCTAAGAGTATGCTTGTAGGTTTCTTTATTTTTTAATTATTTCTTTCAATTGTTTTTGAAGAAGCCCTTTGTGGAGTAAAACTTTTGAGACCTTGTATGTCTGTTAATATGTTTATTCAGCCATTGCAACACCTTACACATATTCCATTGCATTCTTGTCTCTAGTGTTCAGCTGTTTTATTTTTTGTTTGTTTGTTTGTTTGTGGTACATGGGCCTCTCACTGTTGTGGCCTCTCCCGTTGCAGAGCACAGGCTCAGTGGCCATGGCTCATGGGCCCAGCTGCTCCGTGGCATGTGGGATCTTCCCAGACCAGGGCACGAACCCGTGTCCCCTGCATCGACAGGCAGATTCTCAACCACTGCGCCACCAGGGAGGCCCCTGTTCAGCTGTTTTTGAGGCTATCAGTTTGATACTTTATCTTTGTGCATACTACTCCTTTTTTCTGGAAAATTTTAGAAATTTTTCGTTTTGTCAATATTCTTCCAATTTTCTTTCTTTATATTTCAACCTTTAATTCTGATAAATTTTTACTGAGTTTTTAGAAATTATGTTTCCATTTTCTTTATGTATTTATCATTCCCAGACATCTATTATATATACCTTAAATTTCCTTTTGAAATTTTTGCTCTCTTTTGTCATTCCTGATGACTTTTGAGAGAGTTCCTTGATTTGGTCTTCAAGGAACAGTTTTGTTTTCCTAGTATATATATTTTGTTATATATCTTGCCTATTAAATCCTTTAAATCTTTGAACCCTTATTTCCAGTGTGTCCTGTTTGGTGTTACTGATATCTTCCCTTATCTCTTTCAGGGTATTTTATTTTTAATTAATTTATTTATTTTTGGCTGTGGTGGGTCTGCATTGCTGCATGTGGGCTTTCTCTAGTTGTGGTGAGCGGGGGCTACTCTTCATTGCTGTACACAGGCTTCTCATTGCAGTGGCTTCTCTTGTTACAGAGCACAGGTTCTAGGCACGTGGGCTTTAGTAGTTGCGGCTCTCCGGCTCTAGAGTGCAGGCTCAGTAGTTGTGGTGCGTGGGCTTAGTTGCTCTGCGGCATCTGGGAACTTCCCAGACCAGGGCTCGAACCCATGTCCCCTGCATTGGCAGGCAGATTCTTAACCACTGTGCCACCAGGGAAGTCCTTTCAGGGTATTTTTAAATGCTTATTTTAAATGTTTTAAACTACCTGGTCCAATATTTGTAACTCATCTACTATAGGTTGTTCATTTTGTTCTCCCTCTCTTTTGCTTTCTCTTTCTCCTTTAAACTGTAGCTGTGTTCCTCAAATATCTGGTCACTCTTGCTTGTGAGCTCATTTTATCCTAGGAGTATCAGCTATTTTTGTTGGTAAAGGTTAGATAAGAGGACAAATAGTATATGATATTACAGCCTGGGCTGGACTATCCACTTGTGTTATACTCCTTAGAAGGACAACTCACACTCCTTGGAAACTTCTCTGTTTCTTGGCCCAGGGCACAGATGTTTTGCAGGAAGCTTGATCCCTTTGTTTTATTTGCCATTTATGTTCATAGATAAAGTATCAACATAAACATCAACAATGTCCACACAAAATCAGGAGTAACTTTCAGAAAAAGAACTGTTCTATTTCTGTGTCTCTGATGACTTCAACATTGTCATGTACATGGCAGGTGCTCAACAAATGTTGAGTGAGTAAATGAGTAATCTGTAAGTTCAACAATTACATTAAAATTTTTAGTATGATTTTTTTGGAGGAGTTCGTCGAAGTCATTCTAACATTTATATGGGATTATCAAGGCTAATCAATAGCTATGGTCACATTGAAAACAGAGAAGAGGGAGAATGTATCTTGCTCAATAGTAAGGTAAATTACAAAGCCATAGTAACAGAAATAGTGATTGTGTGTTAATGAACAAACAGATCAGTGGACTAGAGATCAAAAGCTGAGCGCTCAGAAACGTTTTCATGGTTATGAGGATGCTTTATATACCCATTAGCTTTTTGGATTTCTGTTTCTATAAAGTATATATTCATAAATGTCTTCATTTTTCTATGGGGTTTTTGTTGGTTTCACTTTTTTTCTAACTTGAAGAAGTTCATTGGCATTTTATAAATAAGTCACTTGTCAGTTTTATACATAAAAAGCATCTTCTCGTCTGTCACTTTCCTTTTAAATAGGTCAAGGTGATATGTTAAAGGTAACTCCAGGAGAATAAAAGAATGCTGAAATTTTCCAGAGAAAGTTTTTGCTTGAAGAAGGGATGAAGGACACTATTAGAATAAAATGTACCTAATTATCTAGCTTAAGGCAAATGTTGGTGAAATGTTAGGATGAACTATAAGACTTCAGAGACATTTTGTACAGTACCAGGCCCTTTTGAGGCTGTATCCCTAGACCTTATTAAGGTGTCCTGTCACTCTCCCTTGCCTTGAGGGAATACTTTAGGATAAAGTTAGGAATTTGAGATAAGATAAAGTCTCAAATCCTTTGTCTGGCACATCAGGCCTTTCCGGTCTGCCTAGCTCTCTCTCTGTCTCTCATCTGTCTCTGTTCACCACATGACTTTATACTTCAGCCATACTAATTAACTATTAGGTTATTAAAATAAATTCTGGCTCACAGCTTGACTGAAATCATTTTCTAGATTGCTTTTTCTTATTTTGTAATGAAGCTGATATTGGACTGCTTCTGGTCATACCTGAAACCACTGTCAAAACTGACTTTCAACTCTGTATTTCACTGAAAACACTGTGTGTGTTCTCTTCTGCTGTGGATTGACTTGTATCCTGCTAAATTCATATGTTGAAGTCTTAACTTCCAGTATTTCAGACCTCAGAATGTGACCTTTTTTGGAAATAGGTTGTTGCAGATATAATTAGTCAAGGTGAGCTCATTAGGGTGGGTACTAATCCTTAAATGACCAGTGTCTTTATAAAAAGGGAAAATTTGGACTCAGAGACACATGTAGAGAGAACTCCATGTGCAGAGATTTAGGGAGGAGATGGCCATTTATAAACCTAGGAGAGAGTTCTGGAACAGATCTTTCCCTCGTAGCCCTCAGAAGGAATCAACCCTGCTGATATCTTGATTTCAGGCTTCTGGCTTCCAGAACTGTGAGACAATAACTTCTGTTTAAGCTACCCTGTTTCTGGCACTTTGTTATAGCAGCCTTAGCAAACTAACACACTTTCTATCTCTCGAATGAGCAATTAGCTTCTTTTGAGCACCACTTCAATAGAGACATAGTGACATTTGATTGTTTTTACTTCATTTTAAAATGACATATATCTTATATACAGTTACTTGGTATGTAACAGTAAGTAGAGAACCACAAACCACATTTAGATGTGGGTGCTTGGAATACATTTAGTCTTACTTATCAGCTAGGTAACTATTTACTA
Source organism: Kogia breviceps (assembly GCF_026419965.1). Taxonomy (NCBI): domain Eukaryota; kingdom Metazoa; phylum Chordata; class Mammalia; order Artiodactyla; family Physeteridae; genus Kogia; species Kogia breviceps. The sequence continues at coordinate 76,469,598 of NC_081320.1, read as the reverse complement.
CAGGCATCCTCAATAAATAATTAAAATTTAGATCTTATAAAAATGATTGTAGATTATTAAATATCAGGGACTTGCTGAGTCACTTGCTTATAGTTGAAGCTGTTAATTTAAAATCTACATGCTAAGAGTCTACTTGTAATAGTTCTATAGTGGACCAGAAATAAATGAATCTGAGACAGAGTGAGAAAGAGTAGAGAAAACCTGTGGAGTAGATGTGGCATACAGTTCATTCATTCATTCATTCATCAATTTAGTAAATTCTCATTGTATCAGGTGTTATGTGATGATTCAAAGATATAAAGATGATATAACTCAGTGGGAGAAGAGCTATGGGAACAGGGAGAAGGAGAGACTCTGTGTAGAGGAGATGGAATGGAGGAAAGGGGAAGTTTTGAGTTGTGAACTAAGTAGCCAGAGAGGAAAGGGAGGGGAGGACTTCTGTTTCAGGCAGAACAAACAGCACATTCAAATGGATACAGGCTTGGGAAATCAGATGTGTTGAACACTGGTGCCAGGTCAAGGAACCTAAATATAAGATGTGTTTTAAAAAATAGTAGGAGATAATATTGGAGAGGTAGAATGAGACAAGTTAGGGTGGAATCTTGAATACCACGCAAAAGGCTCTGGGCTTCGCTTTTCAGTCAATGATAAGCCTTTGCTGGGGGTAGGGGGGAAAACTGTGGTAGTGATGCAAGTAGCCCATGGTGAATGCAGAAGGCCCACTGTAGGAGAAGACCTTATGTTTTCTACTTGACCTTTCTCCAGATCCTTGAATGGAAGAGCAAAGGCTTCCATTCCTTTCATACATAAAGTTACTCATGGTATCTTGAAAGTATGAGACTAGAGATTGTCCCTTCATGTCACAAACTTTGAGATCCTTTTAGGATGAGCAGTATAGTGTCCCAGGCCTTATGGTGGAGTAAGGGTGATGACCTGAGATTGACTTATATACTTTATTTTTGAGAAGTTACAGCTGAGGGAGTGGGGGGACTCTTAAGCATTCCTTTAGATGAGAAATACAGAGAGACTATGCTCAGTGCCTAAGCAAGGGACTGGAAAACAGAACTTAAAAGAGAGGGAGAAGTTTTTCCAAGGCAAGAGTCAGGGAAAGCTTTACTTGGCTTCAAGTAGAGATGAGCGAGTTCTTCAGAAGAAATTTCCTTTTGGGGAAACCAAGGCAACAGATCTTTCCTTAATTTAGCAATAAATGGACATATTCGGGTCAGTCTGGGTTCATGCTTTTAATCATTAGAATATGCTTTCCCTGGCCTTCTCAGAAAATGTGTTGATTTCAATGACCAGTACAACTCTTCCTATCACAATGTCATTAGATTCTGCAGCCCAAACCCTAACATCCAAGGCACGTCTTGTTCCCTGTACCTTGAAATCATGGGATAAAATTTGTGTAATTCAAATCTTTCAGCTGGAAGCTACTTCCTAGATTAATATCTTATTTTCACAAGTAGCAGCAAAATACAAGATTTTTGCCCTAGAAACAGAATGTAAACATTGTATGCTTACAGCCATGCCTTTAAACTTCCTTTTCTGAGTCCTCTGTTATTGGAGGACAATTTGATCTCAAGCTCTAAGGCTCCACCCAGGTCACGAAAGGTCAAGCTGATGCAGAATGTGAGGTTGCATTTTGAAGAGTGCAGAATGCTCGCATGCCTAGATCTGGGGCCAACTATTTAGTCTGATGGGCCCAATGCGAAATAAAAGTGAGGGGGCCCTTGCTCAAAAAGCAGGAAAAAGTGCCATTACAGGTATGAAAATAAAAAGTGTTTTCCTTTTTTTGGTTGTTTTTCTCTGTCTCTTGACTTACAGTGTTTTTTAAAATTTTTACTATTTAATGTCATTCTAAGTATGGAAAAAATAAATTGTAAATAATTTGCATGAATTTTACCATTCATCTTCATATTGTACAATATCAGTTTCATGGAAATATAAAAGCATTTAAGTCATACATGGTATCACTAAAATTACATAGTTCATATTTCTCAGTAATGCAAATACTTGCATGAGAGGAAATATATGCGCAAAATAACTCAAATGTGTTTATTTTAAGTCCACGATGTAGGCATATCTACCAACATTGTCTACCTTTAGTTTAGTGATGAGTAAGGAAGGACTGAAAGGTAAAGGAACTATACAGGTAAGTAACATGAGTAAGAATAGATTTCTTTGGTCACTGTGTCTCTTAGAATACCATTGTCTTCTTTCTGAGTTTGAAGCAAGTTCTTGTTCTAAAGGAAAGCATAGTCTCTTGGGGCTATCAGTGTTCCTGCTTATTTAGTTGTAGATGTAACATGCTGATCTTACACTTGCTTTGAGTCTGGCTGAACTCCCATTGTTCTTGAATTCACCAAAATTCTGTGCTCATGGAGCATCTCCAGTGCTATATGCAAATAGGATGTCAAGGAACAGGGCAGAGATGCATATTCACATATTGCACTTAACTCCTTTGTTTACAACGGTGCTCCATCATCCCTTTGGACTTAACTCTAAAACACATGCTCAATGATAAATTATGAAGAATTTCAAGACGGTGACAACACAGCATAAAAGAAACACAGGGGCCTTTTGAGTGTGGGCTCCTGTGAGGCCGCCTGGGTGGCACACCAAGAAATCCACCTTGCCTGGGCCAACTTCAAGGACTCCCACTGTGAGCATCACTTGATGATAATGGCATTGTACCTTGATGAAAAAGGAGAAATGCTGTGGTGACAGAGGGTTCAGAGATGAAGAACCTAGAGCCATCAATGAACAATTTTATCAGCTTCTTCACTGAGGTGAATGCTGATGCTAATTTTAATTCTGGTGAGCGGGAAGGCAATGGAAGGTGCTGGTAATTGTTCTGCAGTGGCATTCAAGAGCTCTGGTTTTAGCCTTGCCACCACTGAGCATGACACAACTTATCTGAGTGCCAGTATGCTCATCTGTAAAATGAGGATAATACTGAATACATTGTACAGATGCCATGAGAAGTAAATAGTGGATGACATATGCACATAATAGGTGGTAATAAATGTAGTTTTTTATTCCCACTTTGGAGATTTTATTTCCACTTTGTTGATTCTGTGCTACGAGAACAGTAAATCAATACCAAGCTTGGTTCTGAAGAAAATCTGGAACAAGTTTTGAAGGCTTCTGCCACTTGGCTCTAGAGCTTTGGTCCCAAGGATAGTAGCAGGCTGATTGTCCGGGGAGATTATGTCTCTTGATATTCATTAGGTTTTAGAATCTCAGTGAATTATTAAAATTATACTTTTGGTAATGACTAATTACTTAATTATAAAATTGCCTATGTGGGAAAAATGAACAGTTGTGTGCATAAATTATACCTTTGGACTTCTGTTATAACCTATGGCTAAGGTTGCCTAGGGCATATGTATACATGTAACCTATTGTTTCACTTTCTGCAAATGAATTTTATTCAGTTTTCTTCATTTTTTTGTATATAAATATGTCCACTTGCCACATCCATTTCTTCGAAGGCTAAGGGAACCAACAAATATTGGCCAGTGGGCTGCTTAGATTTCCTATCACCCTCCACCAAACTGGTACAGTATTTATTTGTGCTTAGTTTTCTTTTAATTCTATAAAGCTGCAGTTGTTACAATCTCTGATGTATGACTACATGGGTCTATAAGAATATATTCTTGGCTGGGGAAATGACTACATGGTCCATTTTACACTTGACATCTCAGAGAAGAAAGTACAGCTCTCCAAAGGACAGGAGGAAGAAGAGAGGAAGGAGGAAGGAATCAGAGAGAGACATGAAAGGCACTTGGCATTTAAGGGGGCACTAGACAGGCTGGCTGCTTTATCAGAGCCTCAGGCTGGGGGATGAGAACCAGAAAGGAGTTCCACACACAGAGAGCTTCAAAGGACCTGGCCTGGCCTGGCCTGGGGATTTGTTAACATAGAAGGTTCTTCCCGATCCTACCTTTTCCTCCCACAAGCATTCTTCCTCTGAAACACATAGTTTCAAACCATGCTTCATGTCTGCATTGAAGATAGTATTTTCAAAACCCTAGCCGTTTCCACTTCTAGACCTAGGAAAGTGGAACTAAATATTTTAAAAGAATGGAGTAATTCATAAAGCAACTTAATATTTTTCTTCTCTTTAATTCCAAACTTCCTCAGAAGCCTAGTTCTTTCCTGACATTGAATGAAAATGTGAGGCATTTCCCAAGTTTCTCTAGTTTCACCATGTAGTACATTTTTTAAAAAAAGTTCTGGGTCATAACTGGTCATAAGAACAGAAATTAAAGTGTTACCTCCAGGGTAATAAAAATTCCATACTTCATTCTGGGTTCATACTCCCTTCCTTCAGTTGGGGACCTGTTGAGGTAGGAAGTATTTTTTCTCTTTCTCCCATCCCCATGTGTTTTACTTCTCCTCGTCGGTTCCTTCTCACTAGGTAGCCTCTGGCTCCAACAAGTTTAGAATGAAGGCATGTAGGATTGGTAGGTGGTAGAAAACATCTCTGTTGACTAATACTTTTTTGAACTGGCATGTTGCCCTTTCTGGGCTTGATAGTTGCTCACAGCTGATGTTCTCTCGTGCTGCTTTCATATGTTTATAGAAAAACCCCACTTCCCCAGAAAGGATCCACTTCTTAGGAGGGTGTGAGGTACCTCCTTGGCTTGACCTTTTAAGTTAAAGCTGTCTTCTTGGGCAGAAACTCAAGTTACCCCAAGCTCTATCATGATAAGTTGTTCATATTTAGGCCCTTGGCACGTATTATTTTGCTGCCGGCCGATGGGGTTTAATCCCATTTCAACATACTGTTGCGTTAAAATGGGCAAAATGAAGGGATGTAGCGTGGCGGTTAAAAGCAAAGCCTTTGTGGTTCAAGTCCTGGTTCTGCAACTAAATAGCTGTGTGACTTTGAGCAACTTAACTTCTCTGAGCCTTGATTTCTTTATCCATAATGTGGAATGATAGTACCTAATTCAGAGGCTCGTTAGGAGGGCAAAATGATTAAAAGATCTAGCACATATACGCTCAACCAACAGGTGATACTACATCTGAACTACAATTTCTTAGCAGTGATGTGGTCCTGGATTTACCTGTGCTATGAGAAGAAGCAGGTGGTTCAACCTGCTCACCTTTACATGCATAGTTATGAAACCAGTTTTCAGAAACACTCCATCCAACCATTTAAGGAGAGTTCCTTATTTTCTGGGCAATGTTTGTAATTTCCAAACTATCTTTATTTATAATTTCTCATGTCATCCTGGAGATATCCCTGTAAGGTAGGCAAAAAAAAAATATTATTATATTCTTCTTTTTGCAGATAAGGGTTTTTTTTTTTTAATTTTATTTACTATTTTGGCTGCATTGGGTCTCAGTTGCAGCATACAGGCTCTTCATTGTGGCACATGGACTTCACTCTAGTTGTGGCGTGTGGGTTTTTTGCTCTCTCTAGTTGTGGTGCGCAGGCTCCAGGGTGCATGGGCTCTTTAGTTTGCAGCACTCGGGTTCTCTCGTTGAGACGCAGCAGCTCAGTAGCTGTGGTGCGTGGGCTTAGTTGCCCCACAGCATGTAGGATCTTAGTTCCCCAACCAGGGATGGGACCCATGTCCCCTGCACTGGAAGGAGGATTCTTTACCATTGGGCCACCAGGGAAGGTGATCCTTATCTCCAGATGAGGTGTTTGAGTTGTAGCAGGGACAAAGGTCATATTGACAGTGCTGGACTCAGAACCTAGGTTATCTGCCTTCCCAGTGCTTTTCAGGCTGTGTTGACTGCCCTCCTCTGTCATAACATCATTTGTTAAATGAACTCTGCATTAAGGTGAAAGGATGCTATTCTCTGTGGTGACAGTTCAGTGGGAGGCTTTAGAAGAGAGAAAAGTTTCTTGCAGGGGTTTTCATCTGCGCAGGTGGCCTTCCCAAGTGAGTGCGCAGGAATGCCTCTGGTGCGGTACAAGCCTGCTCTGTCCCTTTAGGGCACTAGTCCCTCCTTTCCTTCAGACAGCGCCAGTTTCTTTAAAAATTACCCTGTTGACATGCCATTAACAGAGCAGAACATGTTGACATCCAGCTGTTGCTTTCATTACCTATTTGTTTTAATTGGTCTCACACTGTTTTCCCCTCACTATTTTGTGCTGTGTGAGTTTAACTCTATCTGTGGTCAGCCTGGCTTGAGCTGTAAACCTTTTATGAGGGGAACTTGCTGATGTGTGTAAAGTCACAGGCAGCTGGCTGGACCCAGCTGGCAAGTCTGGAATATTCCAGCTGCAACCTTAACCATTCAGTGATTTTGTTTGCTCTTTCAATATCTCCTTTTTAAAACTTCAATCCCTGAAAATTTAGAGAAGGACTATTTCTCTGGGCAAACCTCTAACAAAATTTATTCTTAAGGTACAAATAGCGTATGTTAAACTGAAAATTAGGATGAAGTTGGGAATGAAGGATGTTAGACAATTATTGCTGTTGGAAAAAAAAAAAAAACACCTCAGTGATCCTGAGTTGGGTGATTTTGCTCTAGTCAGTGTCACTAATTAACAACTGAACAGTGGCCCAGTGCAGACAATGCCCTTGGAGGAGGACAGAAGTCCAGATGGTAGGCTATGATCCAGAAGTTTGGACATCAGTCAAGAATGCAAGGTGATTACAAGGTGACCAAGAAAGATGTGACAGCTGGCATTTGCAGCAGGCCCTCTTGGTTGTACCTGCAGGTGGTAACTGCTTACTTGGGGTAGTGTGTAGCTGAGATAACAGTTTGCTTTATCTACAAAGAACCATAAGGTAAAACTTATTCATATCTCATAGCTTAGCTTGGATTCTCAGTTATACTCAACCTGAGCTTTTGTACAGGGAAAAAAGAAAACACACACAAACACATGTACACACACACACAACAAAAACATGGGGCAGGGTTCCTTTAGGAACCAATGACTTACTTGTTTGTTTAACCAGTGAGCAACTACCATCTTCTAAGTACTGTTATAACTGTTCTAGGATCAGGTTGAAATGAGGCCGTTACCATCAAGGAATCCATTAGAAGAGATAAACTATCATGAGTAATTTTAATATGGAATAGAATGTGGTAAGTTTCACAAAGGTTAAAGAAGATAAAGTATCACAGGGATAAGAGCTTTCTTCTGAAGGATTTATTTAAAACACCAACAACAGTTCTTGCAATAAAAGAAAAATAGGTTTTATTCTGTTAGGTGCAAATTATCTCAGCTGTCTATTGTACTTACATTCACTAAATAAATAATGCCATCCTAAGCTGTGACAAAAACAAGAGTTCTTTTTTTTACAAAATTTTGACTTGAAATCTATGTTATTGGTCTGTTTTGATATATAAGGTACAAAAAGATTGGATCCTCATAGAAGGCACAAAAGTTATTTATTCTGCCTTAAAAGGTCAAAACTGGACAAAGGGATGTGTAGTTAGCTGATTTGTTCTCCTACATACCCGCTCCATCGCCCTGCAGAAAATAATCATTTTTTTAAACTTAAGGTTGATGGATAAAAGGATGAAAAGGAGAAGGATGTGACTTGAATTCATACATATTGTATTTCTCAAATTCTGACAACCTTCACTGTGTTGTAAAGGTGTAGATGAAGCACGAAGTAATGTTCAGCTGAAACCGTGAAAATTAGCTTTAAAACTCATCAGTACTATAAAGACCCTAATTTCTTTAAATCGCAGTAGATTGAGATTTAGTTTGCCCAAATGCCCGTGGGTAACAAGAATAGGTAAAACCAAAGCAATGTGATACATCTGGAAGTTGCTGAGTTTAATATCAGGTGTGAGCAAAACTTCCAAAGCCATGATTAAATACTAGGAGTAGCCCCTCAGTACACTTGTTTTCTAGGCAGGATAAAGTTTTATAAGTGTGGCCTTAGTACTAAATAAAAGTCATCCTAATTAAAGAGAATTTGCTAATGATAATAAAATCTTGGGATGAGTCTTTGGGCATGATATTCCCTAAGGAGGTGAGCCACATTTCAGTATATACTGCCAAATATTTTTGAGGTTGAATTGCTCTGGGGCTCATTATCAATGGGTTTTCATCTGTTCTTTTTGAATCAGTGATTTCCTTTGTTGGATATAGACTGTCTTTGTATTCTCTTGACACTCATAACAAAAGATGATTTAGAAATTCTGTTTGCTAGAAAAATACATCGGGTGAGTCACTCTGTCCATTAACCACCTCTGTTCTTCACTTTTGTGTGCAGTGTGCTCTGTCCAATGGAGTTAACCTAACTCTGTGCTGGGATCAATTTCCACTTGAAAAGTAAATGTTTGTTTCTAGTCTCAGCAGTTCCTCAGTCTCTTTCTCTTTGTATCCACTTCCTTCTCTGGTTCTCCCCATAACCATCCTTATCCAAACTCTCATTTAGGACTTTTAAATCATCAAGGTGAAAAGGAAGAATATTGGATTTCAGAATGAAAACCTTATTAGCTCTAACACCAAATTCCTTACCAAGAATTTTCCAAACCACTTAGGTATAACGATTGTTAGTTTTTATTCCTCAGTTGTGTTATCTGTTTTGCAGTAACTATGCATCAAATATATATATCTGCCATATATTTTTGTATCTCTTAACTTCACTTTTATTGTGTCAATTACTGAAGGGTCATTCAAATTTGCAGCTGAACCAACCTATCTGAAAGAGATGTACCACTGCAAGTTTGTTTGAAATAGAGGCTTTTTCTTTTCTTTTTAAAATGCAAGGCAAGGAATTAACTATAGTAGCCAGTTGAGGTTTCCTTTAATTCTAAAAGTGGAGAACATATGTATATGGTAAACTTTAAGTAGTAAGAGAGTCGCACATTTTTAAGATTAAAATAGTTAAGCTGGCAGATGTCTGTGGTGCTATTTATAGTATTTATTACTGAATGTGTCTGATATTAATTGTGTTAAATGTTAGATGTTAAATCCAGAGGACTGCTCTGACTTACGGACTTGATATATTTTTACTGGATGATCAAATATAACAAAGCTGAGTTTTACCTTCTTGATAAACATAGATAATTTTTTTAAAAAAATTTATTGGAGTACAGTTGATTTACAACATTGTGTTAGTTTCAGGTGTTCAGCAAAGTGAATCTTTTATATATGTATATCTCCACTCTTCTTTTTGTAATATTCTTTTCCCATGTAGGCCATTACAGGGTACTGAGTACAGTTCCCTGTGCTATACAGCAGGTTCTTACAAGTTATCTATTTTATATATAGTAGTGTGTAACATAAAAAATTAAAAAGATATTCTGAACTATTTGGGATGCTCTAGTTTACAGCATTAGGGAGACAACTTGGGTAGATAAGTGTGGATAAGCTGTGAAGGGAGGTATTCAAATCTCTACCCTCTCACTATTTACTTCTGAGCTTTTTGGTTAATTGTTCAAATTCTTTAAGCCTGAATGGGGATGATAATTATATTTATTTCAGACAGTTCTTATGAAAAATTTCATGTAAAGTGTTTAACACATTGCCTAGCACATACTAAGTACTTGAAAAATAGCTATTTCTTTTTGTAGGCAGAATCACAACTATTTTGTAACACACCTTTCCAAAACTGAATTAATTTAAGACTTCATGGAAACATTTAACCAGTAAGTCATCACTTATTAAAGCAGACACAGTGGGGCAATTCTTTAAAATGTTTCTGTTTATCAAAAGTTATCCGGCTAGATATTCTTTAGAGATAGTTCAGCTGGTAACGTACACCCCAAACACTTTTAAGGATTTGGATAACACTTTCTTGTTAATATGATGCAGAACTTGAAAACCTCAATCAATCACTGGCTCAAAAAATCAAAAGCTCTTGTCTAGAAATAATGCTGAAATAATGATTTATTTTATAGGTGCAAGCATCACTGTGTCTTGACAGTTGATTTAAAGTCTTTGTCTAGTATATCCAATGTCTGGGCTTCCCCAGAGATGTTTCTGTTCATCTATATTTTTTCCTTTGAATGGGCAACACTTTCTAGGTTCCTTGCATGCTTTGTGATTTTTTCTTGTCAAAAACTAGACAATTAAATATAATATGGTAACTTTGGAAATAAGGTTCTTTTCCTCCCTCAAGGTTTGCTATTCTTGATTGTTGAAGGTTGCAATCAACTGTTTAGTTACTTTTCCAAACTATTTTTGCAATAACTGTATTCCTTGTTGTGTGTACTCACTGAGTTATATTCAGCTAGTGTTATGATAAAAATTTCCTCTATCACACTGGGAACTCAAACAAACAAACAAACAAAACCTACCTCAGTTTTTGCAGATGGCTCCATGCTGTGGCACTTCTTTAAAATTTAGCTAGGTCATTTACAACTTTGTCTTAGCCTTCACTTCATGCCTGCATTGAGCCTAGAGAGTCGCCAAAGGAGAAATCAGAGTCTTCTCAGGTATTTTATGAGTGTGTATTCTGTCCTGAGCATGAGCATGGCTTCCTAAATTCCTAAGTTTACATGTGTGGGTTTTGAAAATGCTACTTTCCCAAAGAATTATTGTCCCCAGCTTTTTCTTTCAGGCTTTAAGCTGTATTTTGTATGTCTCAGCCATAGCCTTTTATCCCAGAAGGCTGTGGATTTTCTTTTCATTTTATCAATGCAATGTTTTTGAGGAGTGCCTACCATTATTTTGCCCTCAGTGATTCCAAGTTAAGTGAAACAGAGATGAATGTCTTGCATGAGTCCTTCAGGTAACCCCCATACAGGTTAGAATAGACAAACCCAGTAATTTCAGTTAAGGTCTGCTCTGCTCCCTCTGGAACCGGGTACCAAGGTCCCGCACTGGGAATGCAGGCTGCCATCTTCAGGACTCTTGTTAAACTGAGGAGGGAATGGGACAAGGGCAAGTAAAAATACCAAGGTTTCCTACTGTTTTCAAGTTACTTTTTTTTTTTTTAATCAGCATTTTCTTGGTTACTATAAACTTTTTACTGTTTTCCAGAGTTCTGACAAAGTTGGTTCTGACAGTTTGCTTGTCTTTTGTTTTTGTGGAGCAACAGGCTTCCTACTCTGTCATTTTGCTAATGTTAGTCCTCCTTCTATCTCTTTTGAAGTGGATTGACTTAACATCTGGACAAAGTTATGAGTATATTTTACATATTTTTTTCACCAAAAAGTTGTGTCCTGATCCTTCTCAGATATGGTTGCTAAAGCTAACATTACTCATTTCAGCACATAACATAAAGCCTTGTCCTAATGTATTTATAATATATTTAAAATTATTATCTTACTAGATCATCAGCTATTAAAACCTTGCTCAATAAAATATCACTAGGAAAAGGTGTTAACTATGCTGATCATTCATTCACATAGTAAAAGCATATTGAGGGTCTAATGCACTCCAGGCATTGTAAGAATAGATCTTGAGTATTTAAAGTTAAATACGGTATGGTCCCTGATCCTGAGCTACTTAGACATGCAAACAAGTAATGAAAATACACTGTGATAAATGTTATAAAGTTGTGTATAAAATGCTGAAGGAACCTGGAGAAGTCAGAGAAAAATTCTATGGAGAGAATGGCAAGATTTCAAAGAAGAGGAGACTTATTCAGAGCTTTAGAAGATGAGTTGGGATTTAGCAGGCATTCATGATGAGATGTGGTATTCCAGATTGAGTGAACTGCATGTACAAAGACTTAAAACCTTGAAGCACAGCCTATTATGGGACTAGAAAACAGTTTAGCTGGGCTACAAGAATGGGCTTGTGGTAGAAACTGTAAGAAGGAAGTCTAGAAAGTTAGGCTGTGACCCGATCATGAGAAGCATTGTGTTCCATGCTAAGGAGTTTAGACTTGATCCTGTAGAGAGAAGAATGACATGGTTCCCCAAATTTAGACTCCCACATTCTTCCTCTGTAAATTCAAAACACTCATTTTTTAGATGAGGAGAACTAAATGGCTTTTCTGTGAAAGATATTTTATGTAGAGTGGGGGACCCAGGGATGAATAAGACATGATTTTTGGCTTTCAATTAGTTTACAATCCATTAGGCATTACTACTACTCTCCTCTTTCTGTGTTACCTATATTTTCCATTCTACTCAAATGACCAGTCCTGCTCCTATTAATTCCATTCTTAAGAGACAACTTTACCATCTACTTTATTGGAAGGAAAATAAAATACTAGATGCCATGAGCTACCTCTGATTTTTTTCCTTCCCACCTCACATTTTTCAGTTACTATATTTTTATCACTCCTCCCTTTCTTTACAATCCAGCCTCTTAGCAAAAGCTGCTCTCCTTCTAAATATGGTTTCTCTTTATATCCTGAATTATATCATTTAATCCTTTGAGATCTTCATTGATGATCATCTCTCTTGCTTGCATTTCAATTCATTCCAGTCTCTCTTCTTTCTTTATCTGCAAAAAGCCTTGGATGTCTTCATTTTCTCATCACTTAACTCATTTATTGGAATCTCTCAAATAAGAAGCCACCCTTCCCAACCATTCTACTAAAATTGTACTCTTAAAAACATCAGTGATATCCTAGTTAGCCTACTAGGAACCTTAGCTCCACCCCAGTGTTCACCTTCTCATCAGTAATTGACATGTCCCACCTCCTTTGTTTTCCAATAGTCCTCTGTTTGGATTGCCATGAACGCTCTTCTTCAGCTACAGTGGGCTTTCCTCTTCTTCAAAGATATCAAAGCTTTCAAAGACAGGAACATGCTTGTTCCTGTCTCAGGGCCTTTGTCTTTGCCATTCCTTTTGCCTAAACTCCTCTGTCACAGATTTTCACCAGGCCATTTTCTTCTTACCATACAAGTCTCTACTCAATGTCACTTTCTTTGTGGGGCTGTCCTTTAACACTCTATGTATCTAAACTCCTCTTCTGCAATCTTAACTTATTGCATTATCTTCGTGCAACCCTCTTTTGTCTTCATAGCACTTAACCGCTACCTTAATGCCTTTGTTGTATTTGTCTTATTGTTTTCCTCCTCATAAGTACATAAGATCCTTGAACAAAGGTATCTTCTATCCTTCTATAAGGACTTGATGACATGGGGTGGCAGGGCGAAGCTGGTGCACAGTGAGAGTAGCATCAACATATATACACTATCGAATATAAAATAGTTGGCTGGTGGGAAGCAGCAGCATAGCACAGGGAGATCAGCTCGGTGCTTTGCAATGACCAGAGGGGTGGGATAGGGAGGATGGGTGGGAGGCTCAATAGGGAGGGGATATGCGGATGTGTATATGTATGGCTGATTCGCTTTGTTGTGCAACAGAAACTAACATGGTATTGTGAAGCAATTATACTCCAAGAAAGATCTATTTTTAAAAAATGTGAATGATTTTTTTTAAAAAAAGTACAGGCAGTAAAAGTCCTTCAACTTTTCTGTTCCTGCTTACTTAATTTGTTGTCAAAATACCTAGGTTTCTCTGAAGTGTCGATATTTCTGATGGACCTAAATAAACTACCCTTTAACTTCATCTAGTATGAGATCCATGCCTCTCATAATTTCTTCTAATTCTAGGAGATGTTTTTTCCTTGTCTTTTCAATACCTTATTATCTCTCAGAGAGTTTAAAACCCTTGGACCTTTTGCTTCAATCAGTAGAAAGAGAAAGACTAAGATAAGCATCACACTAACCACATTGTTTTGGAATTGCACATTTACACATGCCTATTCTAGGATAATAAATGTTCTCCTTTTCATATTTTATCTGAGGTATCTGTAAAGGTTTTTGGCACATGGTTGGTGTTGCTTGCTGCTCCAAGTTAGCTAGTGTATTAATATGTGCTTTTCCTTTGTCATGCAGAAAGGAAATTCTCAGCTCTTTGCTTCTCCAACTTTTCTTTGTTTTGCCTACTCCTCTTCCTCATCAATATTATAGACTAAAATTTCCATTAAATTCATTAGCTCCCATAGGGAAGCATGTTACATAGGATCAGATACATTTGCTTTCTGAGACAATTTTCTTACTAAAATAATTTCAAGAGGGAAACATCCCAGCTTACATTGGATCATAATTTTTTTTTTTTTTTTTTTTTTTTTTTTTTTTTTGCGGTATGCGGGCCTCTCACTGTTGCGGCCTCTCCCGTTGCGGAGCACAGGCTCCGGACGCGCAGGCCTAGCGGCCATGGCTCACAGGCTTAGTTGCTCCGCGGCATGTGGGATCTTCCCGGACCAGGGCACGAACCCGTGTCTCCTGCATTGGCAGGCGGATTCTCAACCACTGCGCCACCAGGGAAGCCCTGGATCATAATTTCTAAATGCCTTTAAGAAGACCTTAACACTTATTAACTTCATAAGTAGAAATTCAATGGTCAAGCACTTAGATTTTTGTAGAGCCATGAAAAATCTTCTACTTTTAGTCAAGGATGAAATATTTTCATATGGTTTTCTCCCTAAGGCTTGTTTGAAGTATTGAATAAATGGGTGTAGCATCTACAATCTCTCTTACCTGCATTACCTAACCAGATGTCATGACTATGTAGTTCTTTGGTATCATTTTTACCTACGGCTCTTAACACAATCACTGTCTGCCAAATAAATTACTTTCCAATCAAAATCTCACTTTGGGCTTCTGAATAGCCACTTTCTACATAATTTTTATATTTGAATTTTTGTCCTATTATCATAAAATTTAATGTTTGGATCCCTGGTACTTTTGCTTCTAGGGTGACATTCAAGAACAACAAAAATGTTAACTTGGATCCTGTTTCTTCTCAGGACTCTTACTCTATTGGTTAGTCCCTAAGAGAAGACTCTCCTGGCTTTTCTTCTGCCTCTATGGCTATGATGTCTCTTTTTTGCATTACTAATATGGCTTCCTTACATCAAACATTACATTTAGGTATTCTTCAAGGCTTGGTTCTATACTACAGTTTCTCTATATTTTCTCTTAAGCAAACTTACACAAACCAGTAACTTTACTATCCACCATAGGCACATGGCTTATAAATATATATTTCTACTCCATGCTCTGGGCATATATAGGCAACTGCTTTTTTGTCATTTTGGGAGGGATGTCTCAAAGACACTTAAGACTCAGCTTATCCAAACTGAATTCATGATTGTGTTCCCCAAAACTGTTCCTATTATTTTGTTTACTATTTCAGTGAAGAGTCTGACTATCCACCTTTCTGGTACAAACAAAAAAACTAAAACTCATCCTTTCCAACTGTTTCTTTCTTTCCCATGTCAAATCTATCACCAAATATTGTCTATTAAATTTCCTAAGTACCTGAATCTTCCCTCTTCTCTATGAGTGTGAAAACCCTAGTCCTAGCTACTAGTCTCACTAAAATGCTATAAAATATGACTGTGTTCATCTACTTACATTTTCTTTTACTTCCTTATAATCCTTCCTCCACATGGCTTGGGACAAAAATCTACTAACATGATGTAGATCAGCTATTTTCCAAGTGTCATTTGGGAATCTATTCAGAGATTCTACAAGGTCAAAATTATTTTCTTATTAATACTACAACTTTTTCACTCTCATTCTCTCTCATTGGACTGGTGTTTTCCATGGCAACCTGACCTGTAATATTGCAACAGAATGAATGCAGAAGCAGATGTGAGAATCCAATTATCTTCTATTAGGGCAAATATTAGAGAGGCTTGCAAAAACAAACCAAAAAATCACTCTTCTCACTAATTGTTTTTTGTTTTGATATACATAGGTTTTTAAAATTTTTGTTTTATATTGGAGTATAGTTGATTTACAATGTTGTGTTAGTTTCAGGTATACAACAAAGTGATGTAGTTATACATATATCTTTTTTTTCTTCAGATTATTTTCCCATATAGATTATTACAGAGTACTGAGTAGAGTTCCCTGTGCCATACAGTAGATCCTTGTTGATTATCTATTTTATATACAGTAGTGTGCATATGTTAATCCCAACCTTCTAATTTATCCCTCCTCCCACCTTTCGCCTTTGGTAACCATAAGCATAGTTTTCTTAAAAAAATAAAAAAGACATTCATGATTCATGTTAACACGTCATAGATTTATTTTTGTTATTTTAAATGAATGAGTTAATCTTTTAAACTTTCTCAGGTTTAATTTATAAGATAGTATTGATAGCTATAACACACAAAAGCTCTTTGGAGTTCTAGCTCTTAAGAGTATAAAGAGTTCCTGAGACTAAAACATTTGGAAAGCACTGGCCTAGGCCAACAATGGCCTGGTCACTACCTAACTTTCCAAATTCATCTTTCTCCATAACACACCTCCCTTTTTCTACTCCATCAGTCCCTTGTCCTTGCCTTATTCCCTTCCAAGACAGGTCATTCTGCCAGAAAGCCTTTTTCCTACCTTCTTTATCCAGTAAACTTGAAGTTATTCCTCAAATTTCATCATCTCAGTTGTCATTTCCTTAGGTAAGCCTTCCTAATCTTCTTGACTGGGTCAAGTTAAGTGTTTTAGGGTCTCATAGCCTTTATACCCCTCATTCACTGTTATGGTTATGATAGAACATTTGTTTCCACCATTATTTTGTTAATATCTAAAGACCCATTAGCTAAAATTGCCATGAGATCAGGAATCAAGTCTATTTTTGTTCAACACTGAAGCTCCAGTGCCTAGCATGGTACCTGGCACCTGGTAGAAGTTTATGGAATGAATAAAATGGATGAGCTGGAAAACATGTAGTGGTACAAAGGGTAGAAGTAAAATACAAAAATAAAAACAAGTGTTTCTCTAGTTATTTAAGAATTTCACAAGGATTTGGGCAGAAAGAGACAAGTCTAATGAGCCATCTAGAAGGAAAAATGAGGTGAGAAAGGCCCAGGGTTAGAAAAGTACCAATTGGAAAATTATATTTATCAAGAAGTAAGAGCATATTGAAGGGAGTAATAGGAGATAAGATTGGAGAGATGAGCAAGAGCCAAATGTTCAGGGCCTTGGACTATAACTTCAGAAATTTGAGCTTCAAATCATAAACAATGGAGAATCTAATAAGTGCCTGTGGAAAGTTCTGGCAGGAAAAATAGTGCATTTGGGGCATATTTATCTACTAGTAGTATGTGAAACAAATTAGAATAGTGGTGGTAAAAGTAGTTGGGGAGCACCTGAACTTCTGCATAAAATTTCTCTGCAGGATTTGTGGCCACATGAAATCAGTTTTCAGAGACCAGGCATGACTTACATGGTGCTGAGATAAATATCTTAAAATAATAAAGCTTCAATAGAATAGGCTTTCTTTATCACAGTCTTCCAAGTTATTTCCTAAAACTAAAGAGTGTTTTTATAATACAGAGTGAACACAGATTTTTGTATGTCAGTATCCAGTGGAATGGTTCTGGAAACTTACTTTTCTGTTGTAGTGGATATGATACATGTTTACTCTCCTTCATGACCCACTCTGGGAAGCTTCAGTTGTGCACCTGGTCATGTGATGTTTCATCCCTTTACGGTACATTCACCAACTGCATTGTAAACGTCTTCACTCCAGATTGAATTTTTATATACTTGGAATCATGTTGGAACCAAAACTCCAATAACTTGAACTGAAATGAAAGGTGAGACTGTTTATTTTCATTTTCTCTTAAGCAAGTTTATAGTCAGATTGCCTGAAGGAATCACAATATCAGTGAGCTCTATAAATGGTTGTTCTACAGGAAGAGCATGTGAGCTGAGTCTGTTTTAAAAATTGAACAAATGAGAAGATGAAGCTTTATGCCTTGAAACTTTACTAATAATTTTTCATGTCGGTTTTCCCAGAGCCTTAAGTGGCTACACAAATGGGGACTCTGAGAAGAAAAGCCATTAGCATTATGGGGAATATTTTCCCCCTACATTAGAAATGGAAGAACCTTATAATTTATCATCTTTTAAGGTGCTGGAATGCATTTGATACATCTAATCTGTGGGGACTACCATTTATTTATTGCTTACTCTGGGCTAGCACTATACTGGGTTCTTTAAATATAGTTTTCAATTTAACCCTCGTAAAACCCTGGATAGCAGTAGTCTTATTTTTATCTCCATTAAAGGAATGATGATTCTGAGGGAAAATTTAAGTAACTTCTCCAAGTTCACATAGCTAGTAAGGGTTGGAGCTGGGCTTTTCTGATCCATTCATTTACTCAAAAAAGACTTTGGGGAGTCATGATTGAATAAGACCCCTCTCCTCATAGAGCTTATATTCTAGAGTCAGAGAAAGATTCAAACAATCAGCAAGCAAATAAATAACTAAGGAACATGTTTTCTTGGAGATATGAAGTCTATGATGAAAAATAAAGCACAGTAAGAGGAGAGTGAAGGGATAATTTTTATCCTATTTTTTGATAGAATGATGAAATCAGTCTCCCCTGGGGCAATGACATTTGAACTGAGCTTTGAATGGAGTGATGAATCAAACCTTATGAATGTTTTAGGGAAAAGTTTTCTCAGTAAAGACCCTAAAGATAGAAAGCAGTGACATGATCCCCTCACAGCAAGAAGGCCAGAGTGGCCCGAGCAGTGTGGGCACAGGCAGAGTGGTGGGAAATGAATCTGGAGTGTTAGTTAGGCATAGATCATGAAGGCTCTTGTTGGCTATAGTAAAAAGTTTGGATTTAATTTGTCAGAGTGATGGGAAGCCTTTGGAAGCTTTTGAGTAGGGAATTGGTGTGTTTTATGTGAGTTTATGTGAGATTGGGGGATAAAGGAGGAAAAGCGTAGAACTTGGGAGACCAAGTAGAGGACAACTGCTAGGGAAAGTCTTTGTGATGAGGACTAGGGTAGTAGTAGAGGTGCTCAGAAAAAACCGTCAAGGCATATTTATTGAAATGAACTAAATTTAACTTCTTGTGCTATTGATATTTCCCGCAAACTTCTCAGTTATTTCTTGATTTCCAATCCTACTTCTATGAAGGGAAAACTATTTCTCTCCACTCACAACACTTCTGACACCAAATGTGTGAGATTTTCCCCACACTGACCAATTATCCAACACCAGCTGGATATCCTAGAATTCAATTCCATTCTGGCACTACCTACCCAGAGTTAGTGTCAGATCCTACACGTTAAGGGCTCAGGCTCACAGGCTTGCCCCCCTTCAGTTGCCATTTACAAGTCTGAGCCTCCCATATTTCCAACCAACTGGCTATAAATTAGAAGTCCCCATGCCCTCCTCATCAAGTGTGATAATTTGATAGAATGGCTCACAGAACTCAGGAAAAAAAATCACTTACAATTACTGGTTTACTGTAAAGAATACAGCTTGGAACAGCCAAATAAAAGAGATACATAGGGCAAGGTATGTGGAAAGAGGGCACTTCCATGCCTTCTCTGGGTGTACCACCCCAAGCACCTCCATGTGTTCACCAACCTGGAAGCTCTCCAAACCCCTTCATTTATGGCTTTTACAGAGATTTCATTACATAGTCGTGGTTGATTAAATCATTGACCATTGGTGATTAACTCAATTTCTAGTCTCTCTCCTATCCTCAGAGGTTGGGGCCAGGTTGAAAGTTCCAATCCTGGATAATGCCGTGGTCTTTCTGGTCACAGCCCTTATCCTGGAGCTATCTAAGGACCTCCAGCCACCAGTCATTTCATACAAAAAGACATTCTTATCTTTCCAGAGATTCCAAGTGTCAGGAACTGGAGTCAAATACCAAATATTAGAACAAAAGATGCTCCTAGCACTGCTATTACTCAGAAATTTACCAGATTTTTAGGAGCTCTGCCTCAGAAACCAGGGGCAGAGATTAAATATATATTTCTCATTATGTCACAGGCTGGTACCATAATCTAGGCTCTTACCTCTTGGTTCTTAGATTATTATCTGATTATTATCATATTGTCATAGATTTTTGTAACAGATTTTCCTGATTTCTTTCATTCATAAATTTAATCCATCCATTATACCTAGTTAAAATTATTTATTTCAATAATTATTTACTAATTAAAATTCTTTAGTATAATTCCAGTGAGAGATTTCAGATCAAGATTTGTCTTTTCATTATTATAAGAATACTCATATTCACTCCTGTCTTTATACCTTTTCTCAAATGCTGGCCTTCGTTTTTCAAAAAGGGAGCCATTTCCTATTTACAATTGATGTGCCTTTCCAGGTTGAATTGGAATCACTTTGCCTTCCCCCTAAACTTTCTCCCCAAGCTCTTCCTTATTCGACATTCTACAGTAATTATTGTCTATACAATTCATCCCAGAACTAAATTATATGTTTTTCATGTATTTAAGCAGTCATACATTTACACATTTGTTAATTGAATTAGTTAATTCACTCATTCATTTGAGAAATATTTATCAAGAACCTCTTATGTGCTAGGTTTTCCTCTAGACTCTGGACAAAGTGTAGACAAATATATTTTTTAAATCAACTTTATTGAAGTTAATTTACATTCAATAAAATGCACAGATTATAAGTGAAGAGTTCAGTGAGTTTTTACAAATACTCACACCTGTGTAAACTATGCCACACTCAAGATGTAAAATATTCCCATCATCTCCAAAGTCCAAAAGTCTCTTTGTGCACCTAATAGTCTACCCCACCCCCACCCACACCCCTGTCTCTGCCCATCACCATAGCTTATCATGATATTTAAACTTCAAAAAAATGAAGTCATACCACATGATATGTTTAATTCTGTCTTCTTTCGCTCATAATTATGTCTGCATGATTAACCTGTTACATTTTTCACATATTGTACATATTTTATTGACAAGTATTATTCCATTGTACAAATATCCACATATTTCTTTATTACCTGTTAATGGCTATTTAGATTGTTTTTAATTTCTTGCCATTGTGAATAATGCTGCTATAAACATTTGTGTACAAATATTTCTCTTAAGGGAATTTTACATTTCTCTTCATTAAACCTATGGATAGAATTGCTGAATCACATGGAAGGTATATATTTTAAAGTATAAGAAACTTTCAAACTGTTTCCCTAACTAGTTGTATCACAGAAGTGGAGAGTAGAACAGTGGTTACCAGGGGCTGGGGATTTGGGAGAAATGAGAAGATGCTGGTCAAATGGTACAAAGTTGTAGTTATATAGGATGAATAAGTCTAGGGAACTAAAGCACAAGCATGAGGATTATGCTTAATAATACTGTATTGAACACTGGAAATATACTAAGAGAATTGGAAAACAAATTAATGACTTCTAGTGTAAGCTTTGACATGTAAAGAGCTTGGAAGTTATCACTCTTGTCCTCACAAAAAAAAGCCCCCAGAATTGAAAATTAATGGCTTTTCTTAGATCTATCAGGTAATTGAGGTCACAGGGCAAACCACCACTCTGAAATCTGGAGAGACAAGTGAATTAAATACAGAGATCCACAGCTGAGATTAGCTAAAGTAAAGCAGAAACCCCGGTAACCATAAGCAGGTGGGAACACTTACATGGTAATCATCAATAGAAACATATCAAACTGAAATGCAAAGAGAAAAAAGAATAATAATGATAAAAAGAACAGCATATCTAAGAGCTATGAACAAATATAAAAAATATAACATACTAGTAATGGGCATACACAGAAGGAGAATAAAAAGAGAAAGGAGCTGAAGAAACATTTAAGCAATAATAGCTAAGAACTGTCCAAAATTAATAATACTAATTGTAACAAGTATACCACATTAATGCAAGATGTTAATAATATGAGAACCTGTATGTTTCAGGTAGAGGGTATATGGAAATTCCCCTGTACTGTTCTAAGATTAGTTTTTTAAAAACATTATTTCTTTAAAGTTTTAAGTTTTGTTATTTTTTTTTCAGTTTTTGCCCTAGGAATTAAAGTTCTTCCTCTAAATCTAATATTTCATTTATTATCATTTTCCTTCAGCCAGAAGAACATCCATCAGTGTTTCTTATAGTGCATGTATGCTACTGACAGTTTCATTCACTTTTTATTCATCTGAAAATGTTTTAATTTCATATTTATTAAAAAATATTCTGTTGAATATAGAATTTTATTTAATATCTTTCTTTCTTTATTCAACACTTTAAAGATAAAGCCTAAATATGGTCGGACCTGCATTTTAACAGTATGCATATGTATATGTTTAAGATTGTGTCTGCTAAATAACATCTGGTTTAACTTGGGTCAGGTTTTTTCTTTTTTATTGGTCTACTTTTTTCCTTGAATATGGTTCTCATTTTTCTGTTTCTTTGCATATCTAGTAATTTTTGATTGCTTATGGACATTTCGAATGGTACATTAAAGGGACCCTGTGCTCACTTATATTCCTCTGAAGAAAGTTGATTCTTTCTCTAACAGGAAGTCTTTTACTGGATGATCACCCTGAAGTTGTACAATCTTTTTTTGTTAGGGTGGGTCAGTGGAAAGCTCAAAGTATTTAAGAAGGCCCTCTAAACATGCTGGAACTTAAACTTCAACATCGTCTTTTCTGTGGATCTTGTCAGTGTTCATTTTTAGGTAGTATTTTTAAGGTAGAACCAGAGTAAATTTTACTCTACAGTGTCGTTTTAACTTTTAAGGCATGCACTTTTTGTGTTTTTCTGGATGCCCATTGTGTGAAGCAGATCTGTCCACTCTGGCTGGTACAGCACTCCAAAATCTCTCGTTACTATTGGACTTCCTTTCTCTCTCTTCTGCTGTCATCCTCATAGGAGTCACTTACTGATGTAGGATCAACCTGTGCGTGCCAAGATTTTGGCCAAGGACTCATGAGGACTTCCATGTATACATCTGAAATTGACCTTGACCCCAAGCCAGTCCTCTCTGGTATCCTTCCCTGAAGATTTAGGTAGCCTTAAACCCTGATGTCTGTCTCCTCATCACAGTGGAACCACTGTGTCCTGCTTGGGCTCCATTTTTCTGTGCTGTCTGGGGACATTGTCTCCATAGATATAGCTAGAGAAAACATGGGGCTCCCTTCTCTCCATAATTTTACCCAATTTTATAGTTGTTTATGGTAGGAGGATTACTTCAGCATCAGGTACTATTATAACTAGAAGTTGAAGTTTAAAATTATATTATTATTTTTAATAAGTATATATTGTCTTCAACTTCATTGCAGGCCTCTTGAAGGCAAGCATTAGTTCTTATATTTTGTTTGAAACTCCCAGAACCTTGGAATTTGGATTTCTCCTAGAAAGTTGGAGAACTGTATTGTTGGTGATTAAAAATTGTAGTTTAATTGAATTATTCAACATATGAATAGAAATCCTTCTCTAGAAAATAAAGTGACGTCAAAATAAGTTTATATAAAATCAGGAAAATAATAATCTTGTGACAGTGCTATTTATTGCAGGGTGGTACCATCAGTAATTATCTATGCTTTGGTAAAAGAAAGAAATTATTTCTTATCTCTGAAGAAAATGGAGCATCAATGAGTTCCATTCTTTCAAATTCTTAGTCTCTCCATGCTGTGCCTAAAGGGCCTTGTTTTCATATGTTTTCTATCGTATTGAAAACACTGTCTAGTTATTAATTCTCTGTGCTTCTTGGTTTCTTCCAAAGTCTTAGTAAAGTACCAATTAATATTTTATAATCTTTGAAGTACTTGTTTCTGTGATTAGATTTGTAACTCTTCTATAGTTGGCTTTGCACATACTTGGCACTGTTGTGGTCATTGTTACCACTGATTGATGCTATAGAAACTGAGGGCATATGGCAAGAGGGAAGATAAAGGAAAATATAGTATAAAAGTCCTGGACCAAGATGCTTCATTACTCATGTTTCATGAGGACATTAGGACCTACTTTATGTACAATCAATCAATCACCAATATTTATTAAGCACCTGTTGTTTGGAAGAAATAAAGAGTATCAGACATAACTTTAGCCTTGAATGAGGAGTTAGAAAACTTCCAATACCAAATATTAGTTGGAAAAGCAAGACACGTACATAAAATAGCCTTGGATTTTCCCAAAGTAATACAGAAGTGCTGAGAAGCTAACAAAGAGAAATAAGATCTATATCTTGAAGGTGCTTACAGTATGGCTGAGTAGACAGATATTCAAAGAGATGGTTATGATACAAAGCAGAATGAAACAGATGTTAAAGCAACATACAAAGGTTATTGAGCACCTACTAAAGGCCATGCATTAATTCATTTAATCCTCAACATAGCCTATGATGTAAGTACATTATTAATCCCATTTTACAGATGGGAAAACATGGAGGCATAGAGGTGTGTGAAGTAACCTGCCCAAGATAACATAACCAGTAAGTGACAGAGCTAGGGTCTGATCTCAGGCCATCTGGTTCCCACATTTTTCAAATAAAGGAGGAGGAAACAGTTTCTTCTTAGAGGAAATATGATGTTGAGGGACTTAAAAGCACTATGAGCCAGATTATCATTAGGGTTCAGTTATCACTGATAAGGTGCAACTGGTCTCCCATTCCATGAAAAATATATAAATTCAGAAAATACAACTACCTTATGTTCTCAAATCTAACACAAATTCCCATGCCAAGGTAGGGTTGGCTATCTGCAGAAAAGAGTTCTTATTTGCACCACTTACCCACTGCCCCCTAAAAGATCAAGAATTATCACAAGCTATAATTCAAAATGATTCAAGTCTCTTAGGATTTATTTCTCCAAGATCTTATAATAATTTACTTACTCAGTTCTGTAGATCCTTGAATACAAGTATGGTTTTACCTCAAGAGCACATACATCTCACTAGTCAGTGGAAATATTTATTCCTCTTTATAAATTATGAAATTAACTTTATGGCTTAGAACTAAGTATCTCATGAATCTTGTTATCATGAATTAATAATAATTCTCTACATTTGTATAATGCTTTACAATGTTCTTCCACATAAATTATCTTATTTAATTTCCATAGCAGTGTAGTGTGTTAGGGAAAGTTGATATTAATAACCCAATATTAACCATGAGGAATCGAAAAATTAGGAAAATTTAAGTCACTTTCTTGGGTTTATATGGCTGTGGATTGTTGACCTGGACTTAGAATTAATCCAGCCTTTTTTTTTTCTCAGCTGGAATGATGGTGAATTCACTAAGGTTGAGTAACCCTATGAGATCTGGCCCCAAATCATCACCCAGGCAGCCTCAGCCATTTATTAGAACTGTGCCAAATGGCTTAGAACTTAAGTGTCATAGCATGTTAGAGATGGGAGAGATCAGTGTGTCTGGACTTTTCAGAGGCAGGGAAATTTGGTGGTCTTTGAAGGAGGAGTAGAATTTGAATGGGTGGAGGCAACAATTATGCCGTACTGGATTGAGAACAGCATGAACAAAGGTGCTAAGAGAAAGAGCAGTCGGAAAATATTTGGGAAGTGGGACTACTGTATTACAAATCATATAATGGAGGTTAGAAGTGAAGTTGGATAAATAAGATGGAGAAGAAGATACTAAATCAGAAGCAGGAAGTGGAAAGTGGGGAACTGCATCATGTTCTTGAAATAGGAATTAGCATGCTTAATGGGCTGTTTAGGGCTGATCAATCCATTTTTGTTTCTTAGGGTGAGTAGTGGTGAGGGTAGGAGATCAGCTGGGAAGTAAAGAGTTGATGTTGATAAAGGCTCCAGTTATGGGACTGGTGTAGGAGTGGAGAAAGGAGATATTTTAAATAAGGAAAGAGTATTAATACACTGAGAGACTGGATTCAGAAGATAAGGCAGACAGAAAATTTAGAGACGTCTTCACGGTTTCTAGTCTGGGAGGTAAAAAAGACTGTTGCAGCCACTAGCATCAAGAAATGGAAAAGAAAGGGAACGTATTTTAGAAAAAAGCTATTTTCCTTAGCTTGTTGAGTGTGACATGATGTTATCTCTGAGGAGGATATCCATGAGGTTGCATCTTATGGGCCAATTTGAAAGTGAGGGCAGGAAGAGTTTGATCTGAGAAACATTGACGTGCAGTGGCATCTGATGCCATCAGATTTGGGGTAAACACAGAAGCATGAATGAGAGAAATCAAAGCAAAAGTTCAGTGTTGGAGGCTTGTGAAATCGCCTCATTTAGGTGCTAGAAGATGCTTGGAAGCACAGAAGAGAGACCAAGAAGGAGTGATCAGGGATGCAGAAGGAGAACCAGGAGAGAGGGATGTCAGTGACCCCAGGGAAGGGCAAAGGGTAAAGAAGTTGGGCAGATCAGTAGTTTTTTTAAAAAAAACAAAATCTACAATAAGAATTTAGAAGAAATATACCATTGGATATGATAATAATGTAACCAGTAGAATTTGGGGGAAATAATTCAGATTGAATAAGTTAATCACAGTATACCTACCACTATCAGTAGATAAGTATATTATATGTAAGGTTCTACATTAACATTTTTTGCTGTTGTAAATATACAATGTTAGAAAGTCAATGGACCTACAAAGCAATTTGTAGAATTCATCCTGAAAGCTACTGAAATAATTACGACCTTTGGAAATTTTACCCATTTGGATGAAATCGGAGTTCGGAAAAGTTATAATATTTATGGTCGAGTGATATTTAAGAATTAAGTACAAAATTTTCCAAAATATTAAAGTACCCCCAAATTAAAATGGAAAAGAAAGAAGGAGATAGCACTTGCAGTCATCCTAAATAAGTTGTGTACTTTCAAGAACCTGGTGCTGAGAAAACTTTAGAAACAGTGTATTTAGCCACAATTTCACCAGCTCATCATGAATTTTCTATTTTCTTAATTCTCCCGTTATTGCTAGAGAGATTTGCAAGAAAGAAGGATACTTTTAAAAGTTTCATATTTCTCCTGTTTATTCCCTTACCTGAAGCCATAATCATAATTCCATAGGAATAAATTATGATTTCACAAAGGATTATAGCTTTGGGAGGATAATTAGATGCCAGAAAATGAAGTTTTTAAAATAAGGGTTTTGTTTGTAATATCGAGTATTTGTGACAAACACAATGAATAATGATGCAGATGTGCCTCAAAATGTAACATGTCATGTGAGTGATGGTCTAAATTCTGCTGAAGGGAGTTCTGGCAGTTTCAAACTTTTCTGCTATGGTATGGGTTTAAAAATAATAGGGTAGCTCAGCCCTGCCCTGTCATAGAGAGTTCATGTGAGGAGATATTTCTTTTCTAGCTTAAATTGCTTCTGTAATTTTATGTAGCTAGCACCATTATTGCTACTGAGGATTCATTTGTATTACAAGGACCTCAGGTGCCAAATGTCAGCAAGTGAAATGTGCCTGCATGATACTAATTCCCATGACGAAAAAAGCTAAGTAATTTTCCAGTTACTTCAACCTACAGTCAAGAGGCAAGAATTCCTTAAAAATTATTGAGAAAACAATTGTTCAGGGTTTCCCAGGGAAGTCACTTTTTCCACCTTAGGATCTTCTACCCGGATAGAATTTCAATTCTATCTGGAAATAGAAATTCCCTACATATGACAATCTACTCAGCAGTGAAAGGTAAGCTCTAAGGTAGCATAGATGGAATTATGTCTCCAGTGCTTAGTTTAGCATACTGCCTGATACAACGAAGATAGTGTGTGCATGTGCGCAGGTGCACGCGTGTATGTTGAATGAATTCAATGAAAAGGGGGATCAGTCAGAGCGTTATTAGTACTGCTCCTGAGAGCAGACTACTTTTTGCTCTGTGTCTATAGGAAAAACCTTCCCTCTGCCTCATTTTCTCAAGCTAGGAAGGAACTATGTACGCTAGTGCTTCTCTTATGTTTTGGCAGCATGGGCGTTTTCCAACGTGTCTGTGTGTGTCTTCTGCACCATCAGTTCTAGTTAGATGGTTACCTGCAAGGGTTTCTAAGCTGCTGTTGCAGAGCTCTTCCTTTAGGGAACACTGACTAGCCTTTATTTAAACCCTCCTGGTGTAGAAGTGTCTTCCCATAATACTGTTCCTACCCATTGTGCCCAGTCACCCAAGATGGAGGCCCGAGGGCATATTTCAATATGAATGTGCTTTATGAGGTTTGGTTTCCAAGTTTGTGAGTGGGGAGAAAAAAACATGGCAGAAGATCAACAATCATCTATTTTTTTTTGCTTTCTTTATTGAATATTATATGACAAAATCCTTGTCATCTGAAGAGGCAAAAAATATTCAGCCAGAGAATGTAGGATGCTAGTATTTTAGGCATGTGTTAATTAATAATGACATGTTAATTTTCCATATATTATAGTTTGTCAGGTTTTTTAAAATTTGTGATTTGTTTGAGACTTCTTGTTTTAAACAAACATTTGCTTGAATATCTAATTTGTATTTATAATTTTGAATTATTTTTCTTAAAAAGAACCACCCAAGTTGTATAGGCTTCAGGCAGTACAAAATCTGTTCCCCATCCCACTTGGACTCATGCTTGCATTTCTCTAATAAAACAAGCCTACATATTACTATTTTAGTTGATGGGAAAGAAAAATGGATAAGCGGTCTTGGCCTTCCCTTTGTTTCCACTGAGAGAGACAAGAAACCCTTTATGCAATCGATATCCCAGGGGTGATGAGCTCCTAGTCACCTCTACTGAGAGGACAGAAGAAGCAAAACACTATTTCCAGGAAAAGTTCATAGGTTCTCTGGTCTCACAGATATGGTTCAAAAAGTGCTGAATTTGGAGTAAAAAAAATGAATTATTATTCCTAACCTGCCTGTTATGAGCTGTGGGAACTTAAGGAAGTCACTTCACTTTGCCATGCTTCGGTGGTCTCTCTTTCTCTCAAATGTGATTTTTATCTTCACTTGTTTCACAAAGATCTTCTTTGGATCAAAAGACATAGTATATGTTAAAATTCATTGTCATAAATAAAGGCGTACTGGTTTAAATTGTTACTGATATACCTTACTTCTCAGTAGGGACAAAACATGTTCTGTGATGGAATAGGAAGGCACCTCATCTACCCCTCTTCAATGTTCAAGATAGTTATGGACACTGGAATGACAGTTGAGGAAGATGAGAAGTTGGGTGACAAGTAGCCAAAGAAAAGTGTCTTCAGTAGAATTCCAGCCTCGACTTCCCTTGAATCTTGTTTGTGAGTGTATCTCACCTAGTCCATCAGCTGGCTAATGCCTAGCAACATCTGTCTAATTATTTTTGGTACTTTAAAAAAATTATAATAATCCATGTATTTGATGGTGATTCTATTTTCCAGAACTGATGGTGCACATAACAGCCCAAATCAAGTGATACAAAATGGTAATTGCTGTTATCTTTACTTTTGTTTTGTGCAATTCATGAAGAAATATCATCATGGGTGGACATATTGTAGAGTAGAAATATCATTCTACTAGTAATAGGAGAATTCTATTTAGTTACAGCTTTTAAAAAGGCAGTATATACTTGAAATAAATAATATACTTTCTCTGAGTTTTAGGTCCTTTACTGGTAAAATAATGTCAGCCCAATTTTACCAAAAGTATTATGAAGATCAAATAATAAGGAATGGATATTGAAGGATTTTGCCAAGCCTATAAAGCCTACTCAATTAAATGGTGATATTATTTCCTAAGAACTCCTAATGAGGAGGCAGTTAAATACATTAACTATGAGATTAAAAAATAGAGGAATAAGCAGATGCAAAACCTACTAATTTGATAATTCCTGGAGCCATTAGTTCGATAATATACATGCACAAACGTAAGAAAAATAAATGAAAAACACTTCTTTTATCTAAACTTGCCCTTTTCTTTTCTGGATGGTCTCATAATGTTAATCTGGAATCTACCAATTCCATCTAAAGGGATTGTTTGAAGCATTTGATCAATCTTTTATAAAATGTATATGTCTGCTGCTTTTATAATTGTGACTGAAAAAAGGAGGTGCTGGATATATTTTGCACATTTTCTGATTCTGAGACAGAGTCACTGGCAAGGATTCTGTACCACAAATTCCCACAATGCACTGGTGACAAATTTCCTTCCAGGCAAATATCAGCTAACTGCATTATATAGACATCTGCCCACAGTGGAAGAAACAAATCATAAAACTGCTATTCCATAATCACAGAACTGAAAGAACTGCATAAGTGAAATGACAGGCTATTAATTCTGGTTTGGAAAGCCTGAATAGGACTTTTGATGAAGTTTAATTTTCTTTTGGCTCTTCAGAAATGGATAAATCATTTAAAATAAAAATAGATGTATTATAAGACACTCATTTCTCTCAATATTTATTATTTGGGGAAAAGTGTTTTTTTTAATAATGAAAAATAATGATCAAGTGTTCACAATGAATGCTTCAAAATAGCACATAGTTCATTCTCTGATGCCTCACTGAGCTCTAGACTTGAAAACTATTTGTCATAATTTAAGTAAACCTCCAGTATATACAATTTTAATTGAAAAGATATATTTCATTAAGTGCTGTCACACATCACTATTGTTACTAAATGAGGCTTGGTGGTACCTCTAAGACACTTTTCTACTGACTGGTTTTTGTCTCCAACCTGAGCCAAATATAGCCTTCAATATATGTATCAGCTATCATACATTGCATATGAGATATTATGTAGATATAGATATGGTATACATTGTTATGTTTTATAACATTTATATGATATACATTCATATGAATATTTCTATCAGCAATTGCACTATAAAACTTCAGTGACATAAGAATAATTACCAATTTTTAAAAGTCTTGCATCTGGAAAAGTATTTATAGTTCTATGAATTAATCAATACAGAATGCTGTGACAGTAAGATACAGAAAGGGAAAAAAAGAGGAGAAAGCATTTTGGAAATAAATATACCCTATTTAATATAAATAAATAAAAATAAATATGTCAGTCTAGAATGTGTAAGAAAGTTAAAGAGAGTTCTTTTTTTGTTTTTGCAAATTCTTTTTACCATTTGTGAGATAATGAGCTTTATTTTCTATTTTTTTCTGAGGTTGGCAAATTCACCTTGAAAAAAATATGGGAAATAACACTGAGAAAGGCATATGCACACTACCACTGCATTTTAATTAGGACCCCACATAATCATATCTAAGTTTACTTGTGTTCCTTGCAAAGTATGTTAGGGCCAAGGAGCCAATAGGACCATTCTGCCTCAGTTACTCTAGAACTCACTGAAGTTTTAGTGAGCACATAGGTAACAACTGATGTCTCAGTGAATAACTTAATTCACTTGGAGAAAAGTACTAGTGGAAATCCACCACTTTTCTCCATTTGCACCAAACCTGGGCTTTTACTACAGGATGCTGGTTTCATCTAACAAACATCGTCTCCAACTGTTTCTTCTTCCCCAAAGCCCCAGGATGATGCCTGAGGCCACCGACACCAGCAGTGTGGTGGCCATCAGTGTAGCAGAAGTGACTTGTTTCCATATCCTTCCATATAAGTGGTTGTCCTACTGGGCTCCCCAGGTAATCACAGCTTATTCATATACTTAAGAATTTACAGTTGGTAAGAATCTCAAAGAATAGAAGCTCAAATTAAGACAAACATCCAGGTCTTCTCCTCATTTTTCATTTTTTAATACTTTTGAGGGAAATATTTGAAACATGGACTCATACAATTGTCCAAAAAAGATCCAAAAATGTGTTATTGAGGTTTCTCTTTTTACAGTCCTGTCTGAAACTTGACACTAAGTTTTATTTTTTAATTACTGTTATTAACAAGTTGAGAACACTTTCTGTTGTATAAGAGGTTGAGACTTGAATGTACTTTTGGAGCAGACTGACCCTTGTTTGGGGGGAAAACATACCTGAATGTATCCTTTAAGACCTATCTTATAATGCAGAGGTACACCTCAATTTTCCTTAAGGAAAACTATTTTTTAAATGCACCTCTTGTAGCCTGAGATTCTTAATGTAAATTGGTAAAGGAAATCCTATGGGAGGCTGAGGCAGAGCTGTGGCTCTAAGACTTTTGGGAGGATTGTGTGGGGAGATTTCCTTTTCATGGTACAAACAGCTTGTGTCTGTAACTTTTGTCTTGCACATCTTATGTACATGCATATGTCTGTGCAAGTGAGAACATGTGAGAGAGAAAGAAAGAGAGAGAGAGAGAGAGAGAGAGAGAGAGAGAGCTTTTAGTTGAGTAGTTCTTCACCTGAAATAGGAGAGCATGAGATGGGAAATCAGCAGGAATAGGTTTTCAGGCTTGATGGCTTGATGTCCATATATGGGATAGCAAGACTATAGAAAAGACCAGATTCTTTTATAATTTTTAAAAATTAATTAATTTATTTATTTTTGGCTGCATTGGGTCTTTGTTGCTATGTGTGGGCTTTCTTTTGTTGCAGTGAGCCAGGGCTACTCTTCATTGCAGTGCACAGGCTTCTCATTGTGGTGTCTTCTCTTGTTGCGGAGCACAGGCTATAGGCATGTGGGCTTCAGTAGTTGTGGTGCATTGGCTTGGTTGCTCCGTGGCATGTGGGATCTTCCCAGACCAGGACTCGCACCCATGTCCCCTCCATTGGCAGGCATATTCTTAACCACTGTGCCACCAGGGAAGCCTAAGACCAGCTTCTTGGCTTAGCTAGACATGGATTGGCCAATTGATATTCAGCTGATCCTGCCACACAAGATCAAATAATCTAATATACTGATTGTATTCTGACATAATTTTTGTCTAGGAACTAAAGAATAAATCCACCTGTGGTGGGTATTAATGATCAAGATAATAATAGCTAATACCTACTGAGCACTTACTATATGCCGAGCAATATTCTAAATGTTTTATATATGTCAACTGTTACCTGTATAACAACTCTGAGGTAGGAACAATTAATGTCTCCATTTTACAGATAAGGAGGCTGAGGCTTACAGAGAGAACTTTCTCATAGCTCCAGAGAGAGATTACAATTTGGTAGGGAGCTGTACTCGAAGGGTTGATGAAACCATGTTGCACATTGTGTCTTGTCTGGGTTACCGAGGAAAGTAATCATTTATGACAACACTTAAGAAGGCTTCTCTCAGCGGGCTTCCCACCAGGCATTGGGAACTGAAAAATTCATGAAAGCAGCCTGCTGGTGAAAGGGCCAGCCAAAGGCACATGCCACACAGAATTCACCTACATGTGATTAGAATTCTGTTGGGTAAGATTTTTTCTTGGCACCCTTACCTTTTTTCCATCCCCTTTGCCTGAAATTCAGGTTTCCTGGGTTGTTGTACTGTTATCCTCTACATCCATTATAACATG
This sequence comes from Kogia breviceps, assembly GCF_026419965.1. Lineage (NCBI taxonomy): Eukaryota > Metazoa > Chordata > Mammalia > Artiodactyla > Physeteridae > Kogia > Kogia breviceps. The sequence goes on along the minus strand of NC_081320.1, from coordinate 76,436,657 downwards.
TTGATTGACATGATCCCAAACATCAAACTATCCTTACTGCTGTTACATTAATACATAGTTTTGAATAAACCTGACCAACTATATTTATTTTTACCTTCCTGAAGACAACTATTCTTACTTCTGTTGTGTGTATGCACACACACAACTGTTGTGTATACAACAACAGTTGTATATGTGTGTATCATTGGTGTCTAGCTTTTTAAAAAAGTTTTGAAGTCAAATGGTCCTTGTTTTATTCCTAATCTCAAGGAGAAAGTATGATTATTCATTAAATAAGATATTTTGCTGTAGGCTTTTGGTAAATACCTGTAGAAGATTAAGAAATATCCCTTCCATTTTTAGTGTTCCAAGATTTTCTTTTTAAATCATGGATCAATATTAAATTTCATTAAACTTTTTTTCTACATTAATTGAGATGATCACGTGGTTTTTCATCTTTACTCAAAGGATAGAGTACAATGACTTTCTAATGTTAAGTCAACATTGCATTTCTGAAATAAATGCTACTTTGTCATGATATATTGCATTGCTTATTGAAACAATTTTGCTAATACTTTGTTTAGAATATTTTGCATCTATGTACATGAGTGAGTTTGGCCTATGTTCTTCTTTTCTTGTACTGTTATTTTTGTGGTTTGGTATCAAAGTTATGATGTCCTCACAAGGAGCTGAAGAATGTACCCACTTTTTCTATTCTCTGGAAGAGAGTATGTAACACTGGTGTTATTTCTTTCTTATGTGTTTGGCAGAATTCTCTGGTGAAAACTTATTGGTCTGGAATTTTCTTTGTGCAATGATAATACAGTTGAACTTCCTATTTACAGAAGGGAAATATAATGCCAGGGAAAGAGTGACATATTTAGTACTGACAGCCCTAGGTGCTTGACTTATCTCATGTACCTGAAATTATTAAAAATATCTTTAATAGTTAAATGTGTACTATATAGATTTTTCTATTTTTTTTAGTTTTATGAATTATAGTTTATAGAATCTTTAAATTTCATCTAAAATTTTATTTGTCAACAGAGTTGTTTATATTGTACTGTCTTTTTTTTTTTTTTTTTTTTTTTTTTTTTTTGCGGTATGCGGGCCTCTCACTGTTGTGGCCTCTCCCGTTGCGGAGCACAGGCTCCGGACGCGCAGGCCTAGCGGCCATGGCTCACGGGCTTAGTTGCTCCGCGGCATGTGGGATCTTCCCGGACCAGGGCACGAACCCGTGTCTTCTGCATCGGCAGGCGGATTCTCAACCACTGTGCCACCAGGGAAGCCCTGTACTGTCTTTTAATGCCTGATCTTTATTGATGTTTCCTTTTTATTCTTGGTATTGGTTATTTGGCTTGCTCTTTTTTATCTTGATCAAGTCTCACTGGAGGTTCATCAAATTTATTACTTTTTTCAAAAAATTGATTTTGGGGGCTTCCCTGTGGCGCAGTGGTTGAGGGTCCTCCTGCCGATGCAGGGGACACGGGTTCGTGCCCCGGTCCTGGAGGATCCCACATGCCGCGGAGCGGCTAGGCCCGTGGGCCATGGCCGCTGAGCTTGCACGTCCGGAGCCTGTGCTCTGCAACGGGAGAGGCCACAGCAGTGAGAGGCCCGCGTACCGCAAAAATAAATAAAAATAAAAGAACAAAAGAACCAACCAAACAAAAAAATAATTTTTGGCTCTGTTGCTATTATCTACAGCCAGCAGTACCCCAGTGAGGCAGCAGAACTTAGAAGGGCTGGCTTCCTTGTGTTATCAGGGAGGCAGTGTGTACACATGTGGCCCAAAGGCAGAGAATCACTAGACAGCAATGAGCCAACATTAGTGAGGATGTCAAGGGAAGCCCAGAGAGCTCAGATATTAGAGATCTTTCCTTTGAATATCACATAGGTCTTTGAGAGTCTAATGCAATACTAGAATGGAGAAGGAAGTTCAATAATGGCTGAGGTGAGATTTTCCTACTATACTGGAAGTGCAAGCTTGGAGTTAGAATTGTGTTGGTATAATCAAACTTCTTATGGACATAGCTTCCTACCATCGCATTTTTGTTTTCATGATTTTTCTTGGTAAAAAATCAAAATTTTCATGGACTTAGCTTCATATCCTCTCATTTTTGGTTTCCCACATAGACAAATAACTTCAAAAAAGGGCAAGATTCTCATGAGTCCTGTTTCCAGCTTCTGCCATTGTTACCCTATCACTCACTCCTGACCAGTTACACTTCCACAGCCTAGAAGGGGTTGGTTTATAAATAAGTTGTGTGTGTGTGTGTGTGTGTGTGTGTGTGTGTGTGTGTGTGTGTGGTGTGTGTAAGATGGGGATTTGATTATAATTTTTAATTAGTCCAAATTTAGGTTCACATATCTCAAAGGAACACTATGGGAACACTTGGCAATTAATGTTTGTAAATCACCTTGAGATCCTTGAGGAAGAGAGATGCTATATAAATGAATAATATGGTAATGAAAATAATAATACATGTACTCACATTCCCAAGCCAGTTGCCTGAATTAGGTCTTGAAGTCTAAGGAAAGCTGTACAAAATGTAACTATCTAAATAAGAAAGTATTTTCACAGCCCTCAAGTCATAATTGAAAATATCTGTGAAATACACAATAAAATCATAACCCATGACTATGATTTATAATACACTTATGAATGCTTATCATTTATATAAATAGCTATTTCACTATTTGTATACAGCTATTGGATCAAAAACTAAACACTGTAATCCTTTCTTTGTGATGATATTATGTGGAAGCTAATTGGCAATGTTTCAACATAATTGCTGAATGTTGCTTAATAATAAATTATAGTTCTATTACTAATTTAAGACTTGTCAGTGGCATAATAGATATTTCTGCAAAGAGTTTTTAGAAAGAATTCTTTAAAAAGGAAAAAAAAAGCCTAGAGCATCTTCAAACCATAAAAGAAATTATTTCCTCCCCACCTGAGTACCTTTCACTTCCTTTCAGTATTAAAGTTCAATAATCCTATACCTCTGACAATGTCCCTTCCTTTCTGGCGCTCCATAGGAGGTAAGGGGGAGGAAGAATATACTTGTTTACTTTATGTATGACACTAAATTCTGCCATTTTGTATTATTGTCAGTTGATTTGAAAGTTCTGAAAATGGCATCAAACTTCACAGAACCGGTAAAAATCAATCATTCCCATAGTTATACAAAGTAAATTAGGGCATTAGGGTTTTACTAAATAAGATTTTTAAGACCTAGAAAATAGAAGAAAGAGCCATTCTGTTAGTTATGAACTACTATTACTTTCTAATTTCATAAGTCTATCCATTTCCTACTTAGCCAATTTTATTATAAGAAAATGTTTTTTCTATTTTTGTTGTTGTTTGTTATCTGTCTCCCCCAACCCCCAATAAGAATATAAGCTGTTTGGAACAATATTTTGTCTGTCTGTCTTATGTATTATTCCCAGCACTCTGACTTTACCTTCCACATAATAAATGCAAGATCTCTCACTTCTGGAGAGTTTTTTGTTAAATATTTGTCATATACCACTTGTTGAAATAGAAAAGAAAATAGAGGGTTACTTAATAAGTTGTGGAAAATCATAATACAGAATAATATAATGACTATTTTCTTTTATACTGTTACCAGAACAGGAAGAGTAAGTAGACCTTAAATATTGGCAAAATTTAAAAACATAAATAAAGCGTAATGAAATATCCTTATGGCCTTTAAAGTATTTTCACATAGATGATATACTTTACTTCAAGTCCTGGCGGTATGTGTCTCAGGTCAAGTAAGGAACAGAGTGGAAAGAAAAGTTTGAACAAGTGAGAATGTATGTAGTTGGGATAAGAAAGCTGAGATTCCACTTCCACTTACTGATGATAGTTTATAGACTAAGAGATATATGTTGAGGTTGAGGATTGGAAGAGCACATCCTTAAAGAATTCTCTAAGCAGTTGGAAATGTGCCTGGATTTGGGTAGGACTGAAGGTCCCAAGGTAAGGTTTTAGAAACATCTGTATAATTTATAGTCAAGGTTTAGGAGTGAATGTGACCACAAATTCAGAGAGAAAGAATGCTTAGTTCAGAGAGTTGGGAGAAATTCCATCATTTAGAAGATGAGGGAATATTAGAAATTTTCAAAAAAGTTAACCAATGAAATATAATTGAAATAGGAAGGAATCTTGGATAGTTCAGAGCCTCACAAAAAGAAAACAATAGAATGGTCCAGAGAGGAATGTTAACTGTCAAATCTTACAGGAAGATCAAAGGTAGATGGTAGAGGAACAACAGCTGATTTGGAAATTCAGTCTTAAGAGAGCAATTTCCATTGAATGGTAGGAATGGAAGCTAAATTATAGGATTTACTAGTGGATGGGTGCTTTAGGGCACTGAATAAGATTAATTTTTTTTTAAAAGCTGGATATTTAAAGGAGATAGGAGAGGTTCATGAAGGAGTAAAAGAAGAGTATTTTTATGTATATTTTATTGTTTAATTGTTTTAGAATAAAAGGACAAGTATATTTATGGGTAGAAGGAATCCAATGGAGAAGGAAATTAGTAAAAACTAAGACATATAATTTAGTCAAGGAAATAAAAAGACAAGGGAAAAGGATAAAATTATACAGAGAGATTTGGATGTCAGGGGAAGGAATTTGATATATTCAGTGTTATGTTCTTGGTCTCAGCCAAAGAGGAAAGTAGGCCATATGCTGAGATAAAATAGAGTCATTGCCATAAAGTGAACGTACTACAAATTTTGGAAGCTGATAAACTCAAAGTCATTTCTAGACTCTGCCACTTATTTTATAACTTTAGAAATGTTACTTCCCATCACTGAATCTACTGCCTTGAAAAATGGGAATAATAACTCCAATCTTGAGGAGTTATCTTAAATTTGGAGGTAATAGCAACCAACATTTATTGAGCACTTTCTACCTACCAGGTCCTTGTTTAAAAACTTTACGTAATTGAACTCATTTCGTTGTTAAATCAACATTTTGAGGTAGGTGCTATCATTATTCCAATTTTGCACAAGGAAATTGAGGTAGCCAGAGATGGAATAACTTTCACAAGGTCAAACAGCTTATAAGAAACAGAGCTAGGATTTGAACCCAGGCAGATACATTATCCCTGTAATATATCTAAAAGAGCTTAGAATGGTTCTTGACATATAGAAGATTCAATAACTAGGACTTTTAATTAATGCTAACTTTATTAAATTAAGGACTTATAAAATGTTTCTAATTTTATACTAAGTTAAACCCAATAGAAAATCATCCGGTAAGGAATTAAACATTTTCTGCACACCATAGGTTGATTCTGAGGCCATACCTGAGGTTAGCTATATATGGCTTTAAATAGGCATAGATTGGGGCCCAGATATGTCTCATAGTGCCCTAGATGACTAACTTTATCTTCTCTTTAAATACGTTTAAATTCTATAGTGGTTTTTCTCAGTTAATTAAGGTATTGTTCCCTAACTTCTTTTTCCTGAGGATTTACAGGGTATCATGATATTGTTTGAGGAACATTGAGGGACTGGTCTTTACTAATTATCAAGTTAAACTGTTATGAACTGAGATGTACACCATCTTGGATCCTTGGTCTCACCACATCCCACTATTCTGGAACTCTGGTATCTGCTTCTATATTCACCTCATCATTTAAATACAGCATGTTTTATTTTCAGTGGCAGACTGAGTAATAGGTAAGCTCAATAAGTATATTCAAACCTTTGGCTTGAAGGATTTAAAAGCTGATAGTAAAGAAGACCTGAACCGAAATCAGAGAGATTAAGCAAATCTCAAGTTGTGCGAGCCTGGACTCCAGGGACACATTTCTCCTAGGGACATTTTCCAATCCCAAAATAAGTGATCAAAAAACTAACCAGTGTTTGACAGTTTTGTGTGGCTTGGGGGGAAGAAAGTTGAAGTCTTGAGCCTCTCAAAGGTAGAAAAAGGTCTGATAAACTCTCTGCTGTTTCATGTGGGACACCGAGGTTCTGATTCCTAGGAATAAGGATGCATTAGAAGTAATATAGCCCTTATAGGGAATGAAACCTGAAACCAAATCATCTAACACCAGAAGTTAGATTATGGTTATCCCAGATTGCTAGTGTTCCCAAGAACCTGGCAAAGCAAATAAAAATTCTCTCGGAAGAGATATACCATCATTCTAGGCCTCAGACTATTTCTAAAAGTAATTTTTCATATCAATGTTTGGCATACAATAAAAAATAACTGGGCAAACCATGCTGTGAGATAACAAATGAGAACCAGACATAACAATAGAAAATAGAAACAGACTTTGAGGTGATTGAGATATTGTAATTGCAGTTATGAGACAGTTTAAAATAAGTATGCTTTTTTGTTCAAGGAGAGAAAGAACAAGATAAGGAACTTCAGTAGATAGCTGGAAAATATTTTAAAAAGGGAGATAGCAGAACTGAAAAAGAAAACAAAGATATTTTAGAACTACAAAATACATTAAAAATTAAGATCTTAATGGATATATTTTAAAGTAGGTTAAGGACAACCAAAGATATCATTAGTGAAATATAGGTAAGAAAAACACATTCAGAGTGAAAAACAGACAAAAATGAAAAATACAGAAGAAAAGTTTGGAGACAAAAAGGATACAGTGACAAATTTCAATTTAATGTAATTAAGGTTCTAGAAAGAAATAAATGAAAGAATGAAACAGAAGGGATATTTAAATAGATTATGGCTATTTTTTTCAAAATGATAAAATACATTGAACCAGAGATTCAAGAAGACTTATGAACCCAAACAAATTTTTTTTTTAAATCCATGTTTAAGACCCTCAAAGCTAAACTGTAGAAAGTTAAAAACAAAGAAAATATAGGTTCAGTGAGAGACTAGAGAGATTGCACTAAAGTAAAGAAAAATTAGACTGACTTCCGCCTTGTTACTAGAAATAAGTAATAGAAACAAAAAAAATATTATTTTTTAAATTCTGCAAGAAAAATCCAATGTAGGTTTTATACTCAGAAAAAATTCTTAAACTTACATATGATAATACTCATAACCTTCAAATGGCTAGTACTGAGCATCATAGTTTAAGAATATGGAAAAGTAAAAAAATAATAGATTGGGTATATTGCATATCAGGGCTTCTAGAGAATGTTAGAGATATTAAAAGTCATATACTCTGGAAAATTAACAATGAGTTATTTCTTCAAATCCTCATCAATTTATTGAACAAATATTTATTGGGTACCCACTATGTGTCCGGTACTGAGAACAGTTAAAACCTATACTCTAATGGAGCTTATATTCTTGTGCTGAGAAATAACAAGAGTAGCAAAACCAAAACAAATATATATAAATAAATATATATAATATAGAAAATAAATATAAAATATGCTATCAGACATAAGAATGAGATATAAATGGTAGTAGGTCTCAGAAGAGGCCTCTCTGTTGAGGTGACATTTAAGCAGAGACCTAAAGGAAGAGAGGAAGGAAGCAGTAGAGATACCTGTGGACAGACCTTTCCATGTAGGAAAGAAAGTAAGGGTGTATTTGAGGAGCACAATGCAGGAGAGTGCCTCCAAAACAGTGGAAGGGAAGAGAATGCTAGATCTGCCAGATCATAAAGTTGACTGTGGTCTTTGGATTATTTTGTGATTGGGGGTGCAGGGGAGGGCTAGGGTTATGGGAAAATTTTGTGCAGGAGAGTGCCATGATGGGAGTTAAATTTTAAAAGAATCCCTTTGGCTGCTGTTAGGAGAGCAAACCACAGGAAGTGCTGAAGAAAACTGGGGAGTATTGAAGACTTGCAGAAGTCTGTGTGTGAGACGCTGGTGGTCATCACTGGAGAGCTACTGGTGTACATGGCGAAATGATACGGTAGGTATTTGCAGTATCTGCAAAGGGTTAATATATAGAGTATTTTGATTCAATGTTTGCATGTCCTCTGAAGGATATATTTAGAAGTTATAAATTGAATTAAAGTGAGAAAGCTTAGGGGCAACTTTAATAAAATCTTATTAAAATGAACTATAGGAGTTCTAAAAATGTCATCTTAATTTAGTAGCTTCAGATTATTTATTTTGTTTGGGAAAGTACAATAGATCACCTCTTCAGATATGAAATAGCAATTTTAAAATTCAAAATATATTTTAATGGTGCATTTCCAATATAGCATTTCCTCTGAATTATGATCTACTCCAAATGTCAACGTGAGAAGTTTCACTGCATTGTGCAAAGATTTTTATTTTAAAAAAGGTGTTCTGAAGATGTTGGGTTTCTGATTCTATGAACTCCAGAAATATTGGTCTGGTTCTAGAATAAATTCATATTATTAAGTGGACGGTGAACTCTCTCTTCTTAGTTAGAAAATTATCCCCAGAAGATGTTTTAATAGAACTACTCTTTTTAGAGTAATAAAATCACCAGGTGTCTTTCTTCGTGTGATCTGGCATTCTTTCTCTACCCACATCATTGCTGCACATACTCTTGGAGTTGTGTTCCAGTTTAAAATGAACACTGGATGAGTCTATACCAGTGTTCCAGGTCGGGCAGAAGAATCACCATCCAGGCTGTAATGAAATTTCAGTGAATTGCTGTATTGAGAGATTATTTAAGCAAACATGGAAATAACATTTAAGTCTTTTCCTTCAAATGACAAAATTACATAATAACTATTAAAATTCATGATCCTAGGATTAACCTCTAGCTTTGAGATTAGCTTGCTCTTTGTGTTTTAACTCAGTGTCTTATTTAAATTTCAAATCCAGAAGAGTTTAAAAAATGATTTTGAATAGCATTCCCTTGAGTACATTATTAAATTTTATTCTAATCCTGTAACAGGATTAATTACCTGATGGAGAATTCAGTCCTTAGGATTCAAAAATAAATTATTGGGAAGTTTTTTTTTTTATGAAAGGATTAATAGATGGGGATCTATGAATCTCAGGTATACCTAACCTTGAGTACAGGCTGGACTTTTCTTTTTAATTTTAAATTGAACAACATTGATAACATGTCCTGCCTTCAGGGGGAAGCTTCAGAAAGTGTTATAAAGATACACCAAATAGGCTTGTTTGGCCTGATGTTTTTTGGAGATATTATATTTTTGTTTTTGCTGATTTTTAAAAGTGATACCCATTAGCTGAAAAATATTTAAAGATTACAGAATATATGAAGTAGAAAACCAAAGTCTCCTCCTATACTTAGTCCTTTCCCCTGACCTACCACTTCTCTATTCTCTGAGATAATCATTGCTAATACTTTAATATGTATTTTTTCATGTTACGCTATATGATATATAGTTGGGCATATGAGATATCTAATGTGTCTACTGGACCAGGCTGTTTTTCACTTAACAATGTATCATGAACTTTTTCCATGTCAAGGCATGACTCATGTCATTTGTTTGAAGAGCTGCATAATATTCTATTGAATCAGTATATTCAGGTGTCTGTGTGTGTGTGTGTGTGTGTGTGTGTGTGTGTGTGTGTTTGTCTATTACATGAGAAACTGAGACTTAAGGAAATTAAGACTGCTCATGGTCTGAGTAGTCAGTATAGCTGGGTCCTAATTACAAAGCCCCTATTTTAAAAATTATGCTACAAATCCCCCCAAATTTTAACTGTTAATAGTTAATTTCTGAATTAAAAAAGAGGAAAGCTCCATTGAATATAGACATGTTGTTTTCCATATTTCTAGTTCCTTCATTTGGATCAATGTTTAGAAGTAGAGTTGTTGAGGTGAAAGTAGTTTTAATTCTGATACTTATTGGGAGAGAAGGACACTCTTATCGATGATGTATTTGATAGTACCTATTTCCCCAAACACTTGCTGGTTCTAAGAATTATCAATCTTGTTAATTTTGACAAATTGATAGATTCTAATTAAAAGAATTCAAGCCTATTCAAAAGTTTAATGCTTTACTTGTGTATCCTTCTTTGATGAAAAAAAACCACATGGATTTGAGGGTGCTTGTATTCGTTCTTATTAAATTATAAAAATCTCAGTAAAAGACATAATGCTTTGTCATATATTTTAAAGATTGTTGTTTCTCCTTAACTTTCTGTGACTTTTTCATGTACAAATAATTAAGTACAATGGAGACATACCTGTGACTTTTTGAATAGTTTTCTGACCATGGCATTCTGCTTCAAGAGACTTTAGCCCAAAATTATTGAAGTATTCTCTTTCTTATTCATCTTGTCATGACTTTTTATGACTTTTTATGTTAAATTTTAACTCATAATTAATCAGTGATTAATTTGTGTGTGTGTGGTGGGCATTCCCCTACACCAAATGGAGGGTCAATTGTCCCAAAATTTAATGAAGAATCTATCTACTATTTATAAGTGTAACTTCCACTATTTCTAGATTCTCACTTATGTAACATCAATTTTATTTTTGTATTCTTTATTCTATTTCAAAATCCTTTCTTAAACTGCACTAAACTTCAAAAAATTACTCAGCAATTACATTACAATTATATACTAACTCTATATAATTTTATTACTAAGCCTTAAATGTAAATCCATAGTTCATAGTTTCTACAAAATATTTGTCCTTCTCGCTTTGATTCATTTTTATTATTCACTTCTTGTTTGGTTAAATTTAAGTCTTAAGCAATTCTTTTCAGAAGTCTGTTTTGGGGTTATACCTTCTGAGTTCTTAAGTGGCTAGTAGAGTTTTTCTCTAAATTGTGCTTCCCTGAATACTGCTTCTCAGTGAGATGTTAACAGATGTTTCAAAGGGGAAGGGAACATTATTGTCAAATAAATTCAGGAAAGTGGGTATAAAAATTAGCTCGTTGATGTGTTTTTGTAAAAATTTGATTTTATCCATGAATTTCTCAGAGCTCTTAATAAACTGTGCTTTATGCTTCTTTAAGAGATAAATATAATGTATATTTCTAGAATGTAATTATCCATAGACACTATTTAATAACAAACACATATAAAGATCTTATGGAACAATAATTATAATCGTTTGGAAAATAGTGGAGTTTAGAATTCTAGATGCTCTGTTCATGAAGGCTCATGGAAGCTTTCCAAATCAAAATGTGAGGAAAACTCCCTGCTTACTCCTACCAGTCTGTTAGTTAATTGGGCTCTAATCTGTGTATTGCAACTATCATCTCTCTGTATCGTAGCCATTCATTCATTCATTTATTAATCCATATTTAATTGGTGCCCACTGTGTTCCAGGAATTCTTCTAGACTTCAGAATACAGTAGTGAGTGAACAAATCAGAAAAAAAAAAATGTGGAGGTTAATGGGATGAGGAGGGAAGTTGGAAAATAAATAAGTAAAATACAAAGTTTATCATATTATGGAATGAGGGATACAATAAAAAACAAAAAGGGACATAGTGGTGTGTGTGTGCATGTGCATATGTAGAGGGGTGAGATTTGGTAAGGTTCTATTTTAAATAAGTGGTCAAAGATGTTTTGCTGAGAAAGGTCCTGTTTTAATAAGCACCTAAAGTAGGTGAGAGAGCAAGCCATGCAGGTATCTGGGATGAACGCTGGCATGAAGGACTCTAGTCAGAAGGAACACTGAGTTAATTTTTCCCTGTACGGGTTTGTAAAAGCAGACTGGCAATTCAAACTCACCTTAGTGAGAAAATATTTAATTATTTCAGTTGGGCGGATGTTTGTTATAACAAGAAGCATGTACATGTCAGCTGTAGGAAGGTTCTAGCTACATTGTAAGTGACTCTGCCCTAACTGAACAATCCTTCTTCCATCAGAGATGCAGCGGTTTTTCTAGGTGCAGTTTCTGCCCTTAGAGTAACAACGAGGAGATGATCTGAATCTGTCTGGGAGCTCTGCTGAAGTGACCCACGTTCAGAGGTAGGCCCTGACAGTAACCCCTGAATTTTTCATGTGACTCATTTTTGTATTTTCTAAGAAATAGAAGCTGCTACTCAAACCATTAACATTAACTGCACTATCCAATATGGTTATTGAGGCAAATTCTGCAATGATTATTTCAAACTCTGGCCAATGAGGAAGGGTTACTTGGTGTTGGCAGGGAATTTAGAACTGTTTGGTCCCTTCAAAAGCATGATTAGAAACAAGCACCATAGAAGCCAGAGATTGAGATTGCATGTATTATTCTGGAACAGAAAGTTTAGGGGAACAAAAATTTCTACTCTTAGTCACCTTCATGTATTTTCATTTGGCTCATAACTTCATATCTCAGTTTTAGCACTTGAGTTAGTTCTGTAAAGGGGATAATAGAAGTGCCCTTTGCATATGAAATTTAAAGTGCAATGTATGTGTGTGTGTGTGTGTGTGTGTGAGTGTACTGTGAAAGAGGGAGAGACATCTGAATAAGACTTCTAGAATAAAGAGCTAAATTCCTCTTTCTTCCTTATTTTGAAGAAGTACTAATGAATTTGAGATTTTAATGTTGAAGGTAATTCTAATGTTATACTATTGGGTTGGCCAAAAAGCTTGTTTGTTGTTTTTTTCTGTAAGATGGCTCTAGTAGCCCTTAGTTGTATTTAACTTCATGCAAAACAATTTTGTTAGATTGTATTGTGACGGCTGTCATATCAGCATGCATTTAAAAAAACTTATCAAGGGCTTTCCTGGTGGTGCAGTGGTTGGGAGTCCACCTGATGATGCAGGGGACACGGGTTCGTGCCCCGGTCCGGGAGGATACCACATGCCGTGGAGCGGCTGGGCCCGTGAGCCATGGCCGCTGAGCCTGTGCGTCCGGAGCCTGTGCTCCGTAACGGGAGAGGCCACAGCAGTGAGAGGCCTGCGTACCGCAAAACAAACAAACAAACAAACAAACAAAAAACTTATCAAAACTGATGAATTTTTGTGTAGCCATTTAAATATTGAAGATGGGGAAAAAAGCAACATTTTTGGCATATTATGTTTTATCTTTTGAGTAAGGCAAAAACACAACTAAAATGCACAAAAAGATTTGTGCAGTATGTAGAGAAGGTGCTGTGACTGATCGAACGTGTCAGAAGTGGTTTGTGAAGTTTTGTGCTTGAGATTTCTCTCTGGACGATGCTCCATGGTCAGGTAAACCAGTTGAAGTTGATAGCAATCAAATCGAGACATTAACTGAGAACAATCAATGTTATACCATGCAGGAGATAGCCGACATACTCAAAATACCCAAATCAAGTGTTGAAAATAATTTGTACCAGCTTGGTTATGTTAATTGCTTTGATGTTTGGGTTCCCCGTAAGTTAAGCAAAAAAAACCTTCTTGACCATATTTCCACATGCAGTGCTCTACTTAAATGTAACAAAAGATGTTCCATTTAAAAAAAAAAATTGTGATGGGTGATGAAAAGTGGATACTGTACAATAATGTGGAATGGAAGAGATCGTGGGGCAAGCGAAATGAACCACCACCAACCACACCAAAGGCTGGTCTTCATCCAAAGAAGGTGATGCTGTGTATGTGGTGGGATTGGTTTTCTCCTTCCGGAAAACCAAGCGATTAATTCCAACAAGTACTGCTCCCAGTTAGCCAACTGAAAGCAGCACTCGATGAAAAGCAACCAGAATTAGTCACCAGAAAACGCATAATCTTCCATCAGGATAATGCTAGACTGCATGTTTCTTTGATGACCAGGCAAAGACTCTTACAGCTTGACTGGGAAGTTCTGATTCATCTGCCTTATTCACCAGATATTGCACCTTCGGATTTCCATTTACTTGGGTCTTTACAAAATTCTCTTAATGGAAAAAAATTCAATTCACTGGAAGACTATAAAAGACACCTGGAGCAGTTCTTTGCTCAAAAAGATAACAAGTTTTGGGAAGATGGAATTATAAAGTTGCTTGAAAAATAACAAAAGGGGGCTTCCCTGGTGGCGCAGTGGTTGGGAGTCCGCCTGCCGATGCAGGGGACGCAGGTTCGTGCCCCGGTCCAGGAGGATCCCGTGTGCCGCGGAGCGGCTGGGCCCGTGAGCCATGGCCGCTGAGCCTGTGCGTCCGGAGCCTGTGCTCCGCAAGGGGAGAGGCCACAACAGTGAGAGGCCCGCGTACTGCAAAAAAAAAAAAAAAAAAAAGCAGACGGTAGTGGAACAAAATGGTGAATACGTTGTTCAATAACGTTCTTGGTGAAAATGAAAAATGTGTTTTTTATTTTTACTTAAAAACCAATGGAGGGCTTCCCTGGTGGCGCAGTGGTTGAGAATCCGCCTGCCGATGCGGGAGACACGGGTTCGTGCCCTGGTCCGGGAGGATCCCACATGCCGCGGAGCAACTAAGCCCGTGAGCCATGGCCGCTAGGCCTGCGCGTCCGGAGCCTGTGCCCCGCAACGGGAGAGGCCACAACAGTGAGAGGCCCGCATACCGCAAAAACAAACAAACAAACAAACAAAAAAAACCAAAGGAATGTTTTGGTCAACCCAATAAATTGTCTTCACTTTATACATGATTTTTCTTTCATTCTCTCAAGAAATTATTTCTCTTATTGATGTTATTGAGGAATAATTTATATGCAATAAATGTATTCATTTAAAGTATATAGTTTTGTGAATCATGTCAATTGTAGATGCCAATGAAACCATCACCTCATTACAGAGCAGAACATCTTCATTGCCCCAAAGCCCTCATGTCCCTCTGCAGTCGATCCCTTGCCCCACTGATCTGCGTTGTGTCATTGTAGATTAATTTGCATCTTATATAAATTGAATAATCGAGTATGTATTCTATTTTTCTCTTGCTTCTTTGACTCAGCATAATGTTTTTGTAAGCCGTCCATGATATCAGTAGTTCATTTCACTTCAGTGGCAAGTAATGTTTTATTCTCTGCACATACAACATTTTGTTTATTTACCTGTTCATGGATATTTAGGTTATTTCCAGTTTTGGGTGATTTAAAATGATGAACATGAACATTTATGAATTTTCTTTCTGAGACTCCATCAATTTGACTCACTTATAGGATTTCAGCTTCACAAGTTGAACTACCTACTTATATTGCAGAGCTGTAATAATTCTGTTAACATTACAAGTTTGGAAATTTCTCAGCTCCATGTGTCAGGAAAAACCTTGCATGTGGAGTTCATAATAAAGCTTTACAATAGAGCTTCACTGAGTAAGATTTGAAATTTAAAATCATCTAAGAAGAGAGTAGAACTTAAATGTCCTCATCAAAAAATTTTAAAAAATCATGTAAGAAAATGTAATGGGCAATGAGGCTGAATCACTATCAATCACAGAAATTGAAAATGAAAATACAGTATATGTGGCACCCATAATATAAAAACTGTGTGAGCTCACCAGGAAAACACAGAGATGCAAATTCTAGAATAGCTAGAGGTCAGCCACATAAGTCAGCAGTCATGCTGGTATAGATTATAACAACATTGTTTATTAACACAATGGAGTAAAGACTGTATGAGAAGAGTCCAGTGCTAGACTATGACACTCAATTCATTAGACTAAATCCCAAAGAACATTAAATAATTATATAAATTCCAGTTCCAGTCACTTTTCATTAGATGTCTTGAATCATTACATAAAAGTCTTAAGAGAAAGTATAAAATTCCAAGAAATCAGTTCAAGATGCCTTAAAGTGTAGCGTTTTGAAATAGGATTGTAATGAGCAATTCAACACAAATTATAGTATAGTAATAATTCATGTTATATACCATGATTACTTTTTTTCACATTTATTAGCTCTGTGGTTTTCATGATGCAATGAGGGAAAGGCGCCAAAAAAAAGTCTTAATAAATTGTCCTCAGTGGAACATATATAGAAATTAATTGGGGTTGCTAAAACAAAACAAAGCAAGAAACAACACAGAATGCTCGAGTTCACCACAGGGACAGGTAGATTACTGATGATACCTTCCATATCAAGTGGGTTATACCAGGCATGAAAAACTTCTTTTCCACATTTTTACAGGTATTAAAAAAAAAAAAACCCTCTTGGCTTCCTCTTATACCCTAGTCATCTGGAGACCATAGCCACCAGAATGTAAGCTCCATGAAAATAGGAATTTGGTCTGTCTGTTTTGTTCACTCCTGTATCCTCAGCACCAAAACAGTGCTGAATAATGGATGAATAGTGGATGCTTAACAGATACTTGTTAATGAATTCTTTTCTTTCGTTTCTACAAACTGTAGAAACATGTATTCAGACTATAGATAAATACCATGATGCTCCAAGCTTCATTGTCATTTAAAAAACCACTGAGAGTGAAACTGAATGCCTTATATTCACCCCAGTCACAAACAAGTAACAAACAACCCCACCAAATTCCTGATTGTTCACAAAGAGATGGGCTGATCCTTATGCTCATTTCCCAGGAAAACACCTCCAAACAGAGTTCAGTTTTATCTTAAGTGCTCTGGTATACCTTTATTCAAGGTTGACTATATTCCTCAGCACTGTGCAGTTTTATATTCATTATTCTCATCATATAGATGAGAGAACTTGAAATGCTTCTTTTTTTTACATATTTCTTCACAACAGAGGCAATAAATTCTCAGTTAGTTGATTTCCTCCCTGAGAAGGTATTCTGTAGCAGTGAGGGCTTTGCTAAATGTTCAGTGAATGAATGAATGGATGGATGGTTAGACAAATATGCAGCAGTGGGAACTTCAGATGAAGAAATGATTGCTTTCTCAGTGTGCAGTGGTACCTTATTATTTGTCAATAGAAGGACTTTGTAAGTTGTATCCACAATCAAGTAAAGCTAATGTGAAATATCAAAATTCATCGGGAATCATTTTAAATATACAAAAGAGTTGGCATGGTATTCAAGACACAGACAAATGCAGTCTGCCAAGACTCAATCAGGATCTTTAAATTAAAAGAAAAATAACGAACAAATACATAACCTAGGATTGTGTTAAATTCAAAGGGCTTTAGGGTTAGGCAGGAAGACATTTAGATCTTTTAAAACCCCCTCAATGCAAAATTCAATCAAATGATCAACCTGGGTGAGAATTGAAATAAAAAGTAGGTTGTGTGAACTGCAAGAATAAATTGTATGGAAGTACTGAAAGGTTTGAAGTATTGAAAAGGGCTCAGCCTCATTGTGCAGGTTTGAAACAAATCTCTCTAGAAGTTGACAGCTCTATGTCTCCTGTTCAAGATGTTATATAACCTCAATTAACTGAGATAATTTTCTTCCTTAAGTGGGTACGCATATTTCAACTCCAGGATACTTAAAATTAAGAACGAAATTATTAAAAAGTAAAAATATTAGAATTAATTTTTAATCTTTGGAAGATATGTGATAGATACTTTTCATCTGTTTACAAATTTTAAGATAATTTGATGTATTAGTGTGGTAATCTTATAAGCCCAATAATTTAAAGTGTAGAATTGAATAAAAAACCATAATTGTAGTAAAACGTAATTGCTATGATTTTCAGTTGAAATCTAAGTTTATGTGGTGTTTTGAAATATCTAAGATAAATTTATATTCACAGCTCTTATAAAGTTGATTTAATTTATGTGAACTATTCATACTATAATCTGGAAAGTTTTGTTTGCTAAAGTAGGCATTAAAATACCTTAAAATATAAATTCACTTAATTAAATTTGCAAATATAATTGAAATATTTGAGGGTATGCAATAAAATTTGTAAAAGGAGCCAAGCATTATTCAAAGTCCCTTGAAAGTAATTATTTAAATTTGCTAGGTTTATAAATAGAAAAATAAGATTTGTATGCTAAACTTAAAGATTTAGCATAAAACTAGGGCTTTGAATTTATAACTGTAATAATCTGAATATTAATTTTGAATACAAAGCAAACCACTGTCCAGTCTTTTGAGGGCACCGAAAACACTCACAGCAACATTAATTTTATCTGATTCTGCTTTACTAACTTTTATTAGAGTTAGGTTTAGCATAGCTCTCACACCCCTAGGTATTCATTTGATGCTGATTGAGTGAAAATGACATAGGTAACTTAGGCAGCAATAGTAATTAAACTTGCAAATGCTAAACCTGAGTGTACTGGGTCAAGGAGGGCAGAATATAAAGCTAGTACGGGAGAGTTTGTTAATATGGGAAAATTCTCCTGTGATACACCCTGACACCCAGTTTTAATATGCTTCTGTGAAAACTCATAGAGGCTTGGAAAAGAGATTCCGGAACTGCCATGGCAGACTGTAGAGGATGGAATCAAAAGGCCCAGAGAGAAGCATGCATGGTGTGATGGTCCACTACATAAGACTGGAAAGCCTGGAAGCTGACTGGTAGCCTAGCAGCTACCTGAGAAGAGCCTCAGGGGACACTGCATATACCACAGCAATGTATAAGGCTCCGGTGAGGGGCACTGACATCAATGAGAAGCACTGTAGTGCCTATTCTTTTTAGGCCAGGGCTGATAGTAGTAGATGCCAAGACCCTACAATAGCAGAGGCCAATTGACAGCTCTTAAGTGTCTAAACCAATAGGGACACGATTACCTTTATGTACAGAAAAGTTAGAACAGCATCTACAAGGATCTATGGAGATGGATAACAGAGAATGCTGTTTCTAGGGAAAAGATAGAGGGGCAGCCAGTGAGAATATTGCTTAATATATACAACCAAAAGAGTTCAAGAATAGGTCAACAAAAGGCTGAGGTCAGATACCCCATTAGAAAGTCACTAACTCTTGACTAGTTTTAAAAACTGATCCTGGTATCAGACCCAGAAACCATCGACAGAAGGAAAGGCCAAGACACATGAGGAAGGACCATACAACAACAAGGTAAGTATATACAGTAATGATTCACCTAGTTCTTCCCTGTAAGACCTACAGCTATTTACTTTGGAAACCATACACTGAGAAATGAGGACTAACTGGACCTTTCAAGGGCTGTTGGATGTGGGGTCTAAATTGACTCTGTTACTCAAGGACCCAAAGCACCATCATTAAGGCTCCTCTGATAGAGCAGGCACAGATGAGTCAGACACTCGACTTATGGCTCAGGTCCATCTCACTGTAGGTCCACTGGGTGTGTGGACACATCCAGTGGTCATTTCCCTGTTGCCCAATGTACGATTGAAATACACTTAGCATTGATAAAACCTTCACGCTGATTCTGTGACCTATAGAGTAGAACTATGAGAGCCTTGAAACCCTCACAAATCAGGTCAAAGCTAGACTTTACCTGAAACCACATCCTTACTCCTGTTTTCCTCCTTTTTTGAAGGCTGTTTCTGAATTGCACTTCTGCACTAAGTCATGTGCATTTGAATCCCTGACTCAAGTTCTGCCCCTAGATAACCCAGTCTTCAACCCTGTATGAGTTACCATATTGAACTATATCTTAGACTGTTTGTAGTAGATATGGTAAATCACTATAATTTAAGCATTTTGTAAGTTAGAAATGTGAGTTATATATTCATAAACCATATCTCTTATAGGAAAATTAGATTTTTCTTTCTGAAGTTGATAGCATATTTTCTTGGACATACTAAAATTTTGCCAAGTAGATATTGTTGAAATGAAATCATTGTCTGGAAACTATGTCTGAAGCCTAAAGCTGATTTTGATATTGAAAGTAATCTATACTTCTATAATTCCTACTTGGTGTCTCTGAAAAATATATAGAAGACACCAGTTTTTCCATGGTACATTACAAAGATGGATCTTTCTATACTTTTTCAGGTACTAAATCAAGGTTTCTTAATTGTGATAGGTTTTTCCTAAAGGTTAAAGTGCTTGGAGTTCTTTCTCCATACTTTGATATACATAAGTTAGAGCTATGGTTAAGTCTTGATATTTTCCTATGGCATATTTTGCTGGACAGTTTTATCCAATTTATAGGCCCAAATTTATTTAAGGTTAAAGAATTATCTTGGTTTCTTCTACATCTCCTTTGAGTTTGGGGAAATTAGAAATACACACACACACAACTTTCTAGAGAAAATGGAAATTAAGAGATTGACAGCTGTCTCCCAGTATCTATTCTCTACTTCCTTCTCACAGAAATAGAATCTATTTTTAACTGTCACATGACCAACTAGACTAAGTTCCGGATAATAGGGTGTTAGCAGAAGTGAAGTGTGGAACTTCTAGCTCATGTCCTAAAAGGGAGGGGCATGCCTTTCTCGCACCCTGCCTCCATTCTGTCGCTTGCAACACGAACATGATTATATCACATCCTGAACCAAGATGACATCCCAGGAACGGAAAAGCACCAGGGCCCTTAAGTGACCACAATGTAGCACAGCTATTACAGAAACCTGTTATGTGAGAACATAAAATACTTCTATCTTGTTTAAATGACTGTTGTTTTGGGTCTGTGTTACATACAGCTGAAATAATATCCTAACTATAATATGTAAACTTTTAAGTTTGATACATTATCTGCAATTTCCCAAGTTTATATATTTTTGTGATAATTAAATCTTCCCCCACCCCGTTCGTAGATCAAAAGTGAAATCAAAGTGAGTGGGTAAGACCTGTTCCATATAAAATATTTTTCTGAGGAATACTGAAAGGAAAATACAACTGTAAATTACTAACTGAGGACCTTTCTGAAAAGGTAAAGCTGATACCAGTAAAAATAATTGAACTGTGGGACCATGATTGCTTTACCTCTTAATGTTATGATTGATTTTATAGGGTTTAAGTTTATAAAAGGCTCAGAAAAATAACAGCATCATGTGGTATCACAATGTTGATTAGCATTAAGTTGATCTCAGGCAAATTAACAGCTGCAGAATCTTTAAAAAGATCTCATTCAGGTCAATTGTTATGTATACCTTTCTGGCATGCCTGTTGAGAACATATCTGAACAAAAATGGATATAGAACAATACTTGTCTATCTCTTGAAATTGCTGAATTAGAGCCATATGCTTTTCTAATACTCACTAGTACATTATAGAGTCAGCCTCTCATGATAATGAACCCTCAAATTAAATGATTCTGAAAGCTAAGTAGATACTGAGTCCCCACCTTAGTGTTCCTTTTATAAAGTATTTGTATTTTAATGTCTGTGAAATTTTGATTACAGTTTTTCCCAAGTAGTATTTTGACCTCAAGAAAATGTTTATTGAGCACATCATCCCTGACTTGTTTTACTACCATTACCACTACTATTACTACCAGCATATAACACAGTGGGTAATGGGTGGAGAAGAAAGGAGAGAAAAGGAGAAGGTGAAGGGAAGGAAAGAGGAGAAAACAGGAGAAGAGTAGGAGAGGATTAAGGGAGAATAAATGAAGAAAGAGAAAGAGAAGTTGGAACAGGACTAGTAGAGGGAAAAAATGAAATTACAACTTCAGCTTCAACAGAAATAAGTTCAGTTCCATGAAAGCCTTTGCAGATAAGTGAACTATACTGGGACCAGAGTTGTGTGTTTCATGTCTCTAAGTGACTAAAAGGTTAGCTGTGCTATAAAAATACAAGCTAATAACATAGGATGAGGTCTGACACTCTGAACTAAATACTTATTTCTTTGGGCATAACCTGTGCTAGAAATTTAGCCAAATTTCCTTTGATCATTTCTAGTACTTTTTCTTAAAACTCCTTGATAAACATGGTTAAGAGAAAAAAATATCCATAATATCCAACTCTATTTGATATTGGTCATCTTTTCATGACAAAGGATTGTCTTTGATAGATTTTACAGTAAGTTTCTCCAGATAGCCTTGACCTCTTTAGTATAAAATGAAAGACCTTTAGTATAAAATGAAAGAAAAAAAATACCTGGGGAGTATATTTAGAGGTAATGTTAACTGCATTCGGTTGTCATGGAAACTGAAAGTTTTTAAATGATGATGAAGTGATTGCCAAAAAACACACACAAAACAAAACAAAACAAAACACTTGCATGTAGTTGTTATGGTAACTATTCATTCTGACATATTTTTCCTTTTTCTCTAAATTAATCATCTGAAATACTAGTGTCTCAAAATTGCTACTATGATGCATTTAATATAAAATGTATGTTATACTAAGGACAGATGTTAACTTAGAAATATCTTACATTTATGTGAAGTAACATAACATCTGTGTGTGTGTGTGTGTGTGTGTGTGTGTGTGTGTGTGTGTGTGTAAGTTTTACTTGATGCACAGAGAGAGACATCCCTAGATTGTTAATAACTAAGAGTCACTGTTCCAGGCTAGTTGTTTTGAAGGCTGCCTAAGTTGGGAGAAGATGGGCAGTGATTCAGGGAGACTACTAGCAGGGAAGAAGTAGGTTGCTCTGCTCACTGGTGATAAAGAGAGGGGAATGAAAAAGAATTAATATTTATTAAGTATTTAAAGAGCTGGGAACTAGGCTTTTACATTTGTTATCTTGTTTAGACTTAATAGTTATTAGTTCTTTATACTAGTGTACTAGTATTAACCTTTGAGGTTAGTACTGTTCTCATTTTACAAGTGAGGACACTGAGTCTCAGAGATACTAAACAACTTGCCCAAGATCATAGGTGAGTATGTATAGAGCCAGAATCTATATATTTCTGTACTAAAACCCATTCTACTCCTTTGAAAAATGGCTGATTCTAGGACTGGAGTAGAATATACTCAAGATGAGCCTGGAACATCTTGTAGTGATGGAAAGTAAGATAGTTTAAAAAAAAAACAAACATTCATTGAATAGGGTGTGCCAAAAGGGACACAGTAACCAACTGAAAGAGCTCCTAAAGGCTAAGGCTTGAACAGTTTGAACAACAAAATAAAGTATATTGGATTATATTTCAAAGCATACAATAAATGTTCCTGGATCCATACTTATATCGATGACTGAATAAATAAATACATGGGAGAATAGACAAATTTCCTATATAAAAGTTGCCCAAATAATTTATATAGATGCTCCTCCCTCAGGGAGGTGGAGCATAACTCTCCATTCCCTAAGTGTGGGCTGTGCATAGTGACTTCCTTCCAAAGAGTACAATATGGAATGGAGAAAAGAGTAACTGTACAGTGGAGAAACCTGATAAATACTGCCTTGGCCTGGTGAACAAGTTAACATCAACAGTGGTAAGTCGTATTGATAGTATGTACCCTTGATATGTGTGATTAGAATGACACTTGACTTCTGTGATCTTCCTCCCCAAAGCCCAAATGCTACCGGTTAAGGTCACTCTACAAAACACCTTGGTGAAAAAAGACATTAGATAAAAACTAAGGAAAGTTGAATAAAATGTGGATAGTTAATAATAATGTATTGGTAGTAAATTCATTAATTATGACAAATGTATCATAATTTAATTTAAGATATTAATAATGGGGAATTGGGGTATGAAGTATATGGCAATCTTTTTACTATGTTTGTGATTTTTCTGTGAATCTAAAACTACAAATATTAAACATTCTACATTCATTATACCACAATGTAGGCCTTCCCATTTATAACTGCTTTTCCTCTTGACATTCATTTTGTCATAATTTTACCTGGAAAATCATAGTTATGCAGTGGGGAATGTGATTTATGTCTGGTCTCCAACCCAACTCTGTATCTCCTAGGGATTTTTGTGTACCACAGGCTTAAAAAAATAATAGAATGAGGAACAGAACATAAACTATAAAATGTTTCTTATACCCATTTTCACTTTTTGACTAACTTTTCTGTCTGCCACTGTATGAAAGTCCTTTGACTTTGTATTGATACTGATGTGTGCCAATGTTACTCTGGATAAATTACAGATCTACTACTAATTTTTCTCAAAATATTGCAAATGTTAATATTTATCATGGCACCCTTAATCTAGTGCAGAAATCATTTGTCTCTGCTGGTAATAACTCCTTTAATAAAATCTGTATGTAGGCTTAGAATAACATTTTTATTATTTTTTAACATTTCTATTTTAATCAGGGAAGTTCAACATGAAAAAAAATCTTGTAGGTACAAAGAGGCTGTCAGGTTTTGTGCAAATTTTGATGGTATTCCTTAGATTTTTATTTCTTGAAAATTGGTGTTATTGCCAATAATCCAAGGAAAAACAACAGTGAAAAAAATTGTGAGTCCTGTAGACTTCTGCTGGCTTCAAGAAAATGCCAGTTGTTAAGGGGTCAAGTTTCACTGGTGTTTGTCACAGGAGCCTCAGCATATCAGCCAGACTTTCACTTGTATTTATTTTATGTTTTTATTATATTTTATATGTTTTAGGGTCTCTCAAGTGTGCTTTTATGTTTTCACTCTCTTAAATAAAATATCTCTTATAACTGTGTTCCATGTGACACAGCAGAATGTAGTTGTCAAGACCAGAGTGAAGGGATGATAGACAATAGAAGTAACTTTAGACTTATTTTTATCACTTATTAACTGGTTCTCAGTTTCCTTATCTGATAAATACTTGGCCAGTTTGTTGGTAGATCAAGTAAAATAATTTGTGAGAAAAAGTGCTTGTAACTATAAGCACATAAGTTAGAGAATTATTCCTGTTACTATTGATGAAGGAAAACGATACAGAAAGGAGCAAAACTAGTTGAAATAAGGCATGCCTCACAAAGGATGAAGACAAGCTTCACATAAGTGCCTACAAGACCAGCAGTGTCACCTTCCACACATGATAATGAATTATCTTTCCTATGGTGCATAAACGTGTTTTCCACATAACATATTAATGGGGCATACTTGACCTGAACTTTTAAAAATGCCTTGTCTATGTATGTTTAGTGCTATTCCAACTCTGCAGAGTGGGCCATGTATGAAGGCCATGGACAGGCAAAACCCAATTTGGTTCCCATTATTTGGGGAGAAAAACAAGGAACAGTCAAAACAGAACCACAGGGACCAATGTATACTGAGAATTGTGTAATGTTGGAGGTATTAACATTCTATTTTATAGAATTGGCCTGTTGTATATTCAACTCTTCCTTGGCTCTTCTAGGAAATGCTTGATCTCTTCTTTTCTTGGACAAAGTTCTCAAATAAGTAATCTGCTGTTCCCATTTCTCCTGTAATTCAAATTCTACTCCCAAGAAACCCCCAGTCATGCTGTCTATGGATGGAAGAGTTAGAAACAGTGGCAATAAAGTGTTGGAAAGTTTTCTTGACATTTCCGAGGCTCTCTGTCTAGAGGATGTGCTAAGGATTTGGGTGGAAGGAAGTAAATCTGTTCTTTTAAGAAACTGAGTTGAAAGAGAGAAGAACAGAGGAGTCAAGTCCTACACTTGGGAAAATATGTCTACAAGTTGGAAGTGGGAAGAGGAGTTAGTGAAGTAAATAAAGATGGGATCTCAGGGGTAGGGAGAGAGTGAAGATAGAGCAAAGACAGAGCCATCTCATGGAAGATTACACATCAGCAAGAACAGCTTTAATTTTACTGGATTTCTTTTTTAGATTGCTTTTGAATAAAAGCTTTTGCACATTAAAACAATGTGTGAAGATCAATAGACTAGAAAATCTTCTACCTATCAATTCTAATTCAAGCATTATTTCCTCAGAAATAAAAAATAAAAATAAACACAGGCATTGACTATACCACCACATTACAAATCTAATTTAAGTATCTCTTCTTTCATTTGATTGAATCATACTGTCTGTTTATAGCCTTATTTCAAAATGCATTGTATTTGAAATTCCTTACTGATGAATTGGGAACTGTAATTAATTGCATACTGGAAAACATATTATTTTGAGAGTGGAAAAAAATAATTTTCACTAAAATAATGTAGGAATATGGACGGTAATTTTATCAGCGACTACTCCCTCCACTCCTGACTCTTGAGAAACTTTGGTAGTTTGTACATCTCATTACATCACATTAATATTAACAAGTGTAGCAGCAGTCTATTGTGGCACTACTGTTTTTGATTTTTCCACTTGATGGACTAGATCCTGGCTAGTGGAACAATGTTGGCCCAGTAATGATTCCCAATTTAATATATCTTTAGATTCTCTCTTTAAATCTTGCACATTTTATCATAGACACCAGCATAAGTGAAGAGCTATAATCCTGTTGGCATTATCTACTTTCCTATCTGGAAGCACTGTGGAATTTCTATTTCCTTTTGGAACCAGTGGAGTAAATAGGAATAGAAAATTTTACCAAGCTATGAATTGGCATGAGAAGGGTAGTAACTATTAGGTTCCAACCTTTTTTGTGTTCATGGGACTTTGTTTCTTATTGAAGTAAGAAATAAGAACAATTGTAATTGTTATGTTGAGCACTTTTCTTTATCCAAAGACCTCTGCTTCAATTTCACTTGTATTATTTTTTATTTATTTCATGCACTTATTGCCTAGAATGGGCTAATTCACATTGAAAACAGTCATTTCTTTAAACATAATAGTTCAGTAATAACAATATATAAGGCAAATTGTGTTTTCCAAATTCAGGTCATATTTAGCATTATTTGGGAAGCCTTCACAGAGTCTGACCTAAAACTCATCTCTAGAGTGCCTGCACTTGGAAAGTGGTACTCCACTCTGTCTTTGAAAAAATGATGCAATTTAATATTCTAGGATCTTAGTTGTCATAGGTGTTATAGTTCATGCACCAATCTTTTCCTACCGGTGCAAATAGAAAAGCCAAAGCGACTCTAGCCAAGTTCCAACATTTCAGTGCTCTTCCAAGCCACTTGGAAATGGACTTCAGTGATGCAAATAAGCAAGATAAATATACCCTTTAAACAGCAACTAATCAGATTGGTCCCCATTTTCTTTCTGCTTAATGAAAGGTATACTCTTAAAGGCTGCATAACTCATAGGTACCTCTGTCTTTGTTTTGTAAGCTACCCTAAATACCTACATTTGCTTTGCAATGACTTTAAATGGGTCTCTAAATTTGTGGTGTGCCCATCTAACCAATATTCATCTTACTAACATGGAAACCCCTATAACAGCCATGTTCTTTTTTTGTTTCTAGAACCTAGAACAGTGCCTGCTATAAAAAAGATATCAAAGGTTTGTTAAACATGTGAGTGGATGTTTGACTGATAGGTGGACTGTATTCTATCAATTTATAGGTATATATTAGAGCAACTCCCACAGATGAATTATTCCCTCTTGTGAAGTTAAATCTTTTTCTAAAATCTGTCTTTTTCCTTTTCTGTCCTGTTCTTCTGTTGAACCTTTCACTCTGCCAAGTGAGGATCCAAATGTCTAGTTCTCTGAAGAAGGCTTCACTGCCCTGTTGATCCTCCTACCAAATTCTTTTAGCCTTCCAGCTGTCATGACCTAGCACCATCACAGACTGTTATGTTGCTTTTAAAATGGATTTTCAGTGTCAATCTTCCGTAACAAAATATATGTTAAAGTTCATAGAGATTCACAGAGTTTCTATTATCTGTGTACCTGCTCCTTTCTTTCCACTCCTCTGTCATGTGTCAGAGGTCAGAAACAACCTGCATGTTTTATGACTGGAAAGAGATATGAAATAGGAGGCTTATCCTCCCTTTCTTGTCTGTCTCTGGAACACAGAGAGTAGTTTACTGCTTAAAAAAAGGTTTATTTCTTGAACTCTATGTACCACGTGGATGAGAACAGGGAAGGGGTGATCTTGGCAGCTTGAGACACAGCTGATTACAATGAGGAGAAAACCAAACAAATGTTTTGGTGCTTAAAAATCACTATTGGTATTGAAATACATAGGACTTGGAAGGAGTTCTGAAGACATGGAGAAGTATGCATACTATGGGAGAGATTGCCTAATTCTCAGTTTCTTTAGGGAAATGAAAATGACAAATATCATCACAGAGTAACTAAGGCAAAAAGCAATCAAAATGGTGAGTAGATATAATTAGCATTTTTTGTGATCTACAAATCTTTAGTAATAAATTTTAAAGTAATAATGACATTTGGTTTCATTTTACACTGAGCCTTTTGATTCTGTCCAATGTTTATAGGTAAACATCTTCCTGAAATCCTCAAATTTGCTGCCATTATGATGAGATGGGAAGAAAAGAGTGCTGACACAACCTGTGCAGTACTCATAAGTAAGGCATAGCTCTGACAGCCATTGAATATATATAAAATAGCCACAGCAACCTCAAGAAAGATTGAGAAAGTAACAGGTTTTATTTTACATTAAAAAATCATTTTAATGGAAACCCTTACACCCAACTTTATAATAAAATTAACAGTAAAGTTAAGCCTATAGAGTTGAAAGAGAAGCGAGGATCATATTCATGTTCAGTTAATGAAATACAAAGAGGTTACTCTTTTGAATCTCAAAATGAGATCCTGAGTGAATGCTGAAGAGTTTGTGCAAGTGTGGCAAAAGTATAATTTCTCCTTTACTTTTATAAAATTGTGATGTCCTCTCCCTTGGAATATTTAAGGAATGCATGCAGATTTTGTTACCTTACTCTAGAATCAAATAACTCAAGTGGGAGGTAGTCAAAGAATAAGAATCAAAATGATTAAGAGAAGGAGGTGAGGATATGTATAAAACAGCTGCTGTCGGGCTTCCCTGGTGGCACAGTGGTTGAGAGTCTGTCTGCGAATTCAGGGGACACGGGTTCGCGCCCTGGTCTGGGAAGATCCCACATTCCGCGGAGCAGCTAGGTCCATGAGCCATGGCGGCTGAGCCTGCACGTCCAGAGCCTGTGCTCCGCAACGGGAGAGGCCACAACAGTGAGAGAGAGGCCTGTGTACCGCAAAAAAAAAAAAAAAAAAAAAAAAAAAAAATGCTGTCAAAGTCAAAACTTAATGATTAAACTGCCCATTTTTGAAGAATCAAAGTTAAAATGGATAATTATGTGAGGGATAAAGAGGCCCTTAAAAATATATATATTAATTTATATATGTATAAATTAATCAAATATTTGATGATGATCTGAGACTAAGGATCACTCTCTTGAAGTTCACAAGAAGTTCATTTATACCCAACATAGTTTATGATCTGGGACATCATGAATTTTAAAATAAAGTCTATACATGGCTATAAATAAGTTGTGGAAAATATAATATATAATAAAATTTATTATGAGATGCATGCTATTTGGGAAATAACCCTAAACTTTTGCTACTAATTCAAGGAGTGTATTAATCTTTTGTACATATGGCACATACTTTGATGCTTCTGTCAGAGAAAAAGTCACTGAGCTGAATGGACCAAGGATCCATTCTGGTGAGGTGTTTTATCTTCTTAATTGAACTTATAATTTAGGAAATGGTGATGCTAAGTGTGCTGAGATATGGAAAATGTAAAGAGCATTATTCCTTATAGCTGTACTTCCTGTTCACAGCTGACTTCAGACTGACCATTGGATGGAATAAGTTTAGGGATGAATATATACTAGTTGAACACAGGATAGTGGATTCATACCATAGTCAGCTTCAGAGGAAAAAGGAGAGGACTTTTTTCCTTTTTAGAAAGTATGGACATAATCCATTTCTGTGCAAGACCAAAGTGCCTGGTGAAGAGTAGACATTTAAAGAGTCATTTAACATGTCAGACTTTTTTATACAACTGAACACAGCTGTGAAAAGATTATTTCTAACATGATCTGTGGAAATTTTCTGGAAGACCTGACTGATTTTTTTTTAGAAATACATGAAAAAATTTTTAAAAAATATCATTTGAGGGCTTCCCTGATGGTGCAATGGTTGAGAGTCCGCCTGCCGATGCAGGGGACACGGGTTCGTGCCCCGGTCCGGGAAGATCCCACATGCTGCGGAGCGGCTGGGCCCGTGAGCCATGGCTGCTGAGCCTGCGCGTCCGGAGCCTGTGCTACGCAATGGGAGAGGCCACAACAGTGAGAGGCCCATGTACCGCAAAAAAAAAAAAAAAATCTTTTTACCTATTTATTTTGATCTTGCTTGCACACATCTAGTTCTTTAATGCAGACACTCATATCCCAGTTTAATTCATGTATCCATATTTATTGAGTGCCTTGTTATGGTAGGCAATATTTTACATCCTTTTAGACATGCTGGCTTTCCTTCCTGTCACTAGTAAAACCTGCTGAGAATGAGTTTAGGATTTTCAAGGGTGATCAACACATATCACTATGACAAAATAAGCTTTTCCCTATTTGCCTCACACTACCCAAGGGTTAGCTGGGGCAGAAGAATCATCCATGGTGTCATTGTGAAGGAAAGTGATGGGTACCTATCATATTTTCCAGATATCTGAAATTCTAACTATAGTTAGTCTGCAATAGCAGTTTCATGAAGTTGACAGTTTCTATAAGAACATAGAATGCATGATGGGTCCAAGTTAGTGTAAATAAGAGTCTTATTTTTAGAGAATTAAGTAGACAGATAAGTTTATATATGTGTCTTTCACATGCTATTCATTGAAAAACTTAGATTTGCAAGAATCTGATGGGAAATATGATACATCAACACTAGGTCCTTTTCCCTATTGCCTCTTTGTTTCACTATATATACCTGGTTCAAGATATATTTCAAGATAATATATATTCAAGATAATATTTATAGTCATTCCATAAGGTATCCTTGACTTGAGTAGTACAATTAAATTTAAAACGGATTTAGTTATTTATATCTTCAGGGGGTACTATTGCCTTTTTCACTGGAAACCCAGCAGAGCTACAAGACCCTAATTTACTTGCACAAAGTGATGCTTAGACCTCTAGGCCAAAGTTGTAGATATACTTGTATTAGATAGTTTAAGTTTTATAACCCAGTATTCTTGTTGCACTGGCTCCTCAGCACTAAAATGATGGAGCCTAGCAAAAGGAGGGCTGATGGCCTAAAGAAATATTTCCTTCCCTGTTGAGAACAGACTAGTTTCTGGCTGTTGAGACTGAGCTCTGGTCAGATATCCTTACCTCATACTCAGTACTATCCAGATTGTGACCTCTTTGATGGTAGGGGTAGTATTATGTTTAATTTTTGATTCTAGTGTGCAGCACAGCTTAGAATAGAGCTTGATATTTGCTAAGAATCCATAAAATATAAGTCTAGGCTTTAATTTCAACTTGGGCAGGAAACCTGAAAGGAGTAGTTGCCTTTGTATGATATCCATCCAGCACTGGGTCAGTCACATTGCTAAGCACCTTCAGTTCCTCTTGCTGGTTTTTGATCCGTATGTCCCTGGACACTGACCCCTGAAAATCAGTTATCCCTAGGTCTGTGTTTGAGTCATGCATCTCTTGATCCATTGCTTATTCATCTGGTTTCTAAGTCTTCACCTCACTGACTATTTGGATTCAAACTCTATCTCCTTTCTTTATGCAAAGATATCTTTGACTTATATAGTACAATTAAAATGGATTTATTAATTTGTTCCTTGACTGATATTTTTTCTTTGTTCACTTAAAAACGGAATCTTGCTGTTTGCTCCTACATCATCCTAAGCCCACATTCATCAAAGAACTTTAAAGCAGGAAGGCCCTTAAAAATAGCTTGCCTCCACAAGAACCTCTTTTTCTGAGATAAAAAGAGGTTTTGAGGATTAGAGAGTTATGCAGTTTGTACAATTTCACATAATGAGTTAGAAGTATAGCTGAGGATCTACTTTCTCCACACATCATTGACTTCCTCTGTTCCTTTAGAATGTTCATCTGTGTCTCAGACCTTGCTACTATTTCTATTTCTTATATGCCGAGACTCACTCGATTGTCTCAACTTCCTCCTAGAAGTCTGTATCATGTTTCTAGATCTCTTTAATTCCTGGGAATGAAGATTAGTGTTAAGCTTCAGACATGGTCCCAAAATTTCACCAGGAACAAAATCTTCTGGGTTTCAGATCTCTCCAATAGCACAACATCAGAACCTGCTTTAGGGGTTCCAGAACCCAGGGCCCTCTTCCGTTTTTAGAATGTAGATTTAGTTCCTCTCTCTCCAAAGTAGGAGTTTAGCTTTTGCACTCCCTTTCCACCCATGTAAAACCATGAACTCAGTATTCAGTCTATAATTTAAACCTTCTATCTTCTTGAGCCTTGGAAAAAAATCCTATTGATATGGAATCAGTGCCTACTTGGCATCTGCATTAGCCTGCCCCTTAATGAGTTTTTCCAGTATCTGCTGATAGTGCCTCCTCAGTGACAAACTTTCCACTCTTCAACCCCTGACCTACTTCTGTCCTTGAGAATCACCTTCTGTTTATGACAGGTTAAGTATAAACTGACAGCCACAGGTACAGAGAGTGATGTACCCAACACCCAGTTCAAGTCCAGTTCTTCCACCTCCAATTTCTTTTATTTTCTTATTTTCCAGGTATCTGCATCATTGGTAATCCATTTCTCTTTCTTGTAGATTTTGTCTGTATTTCCCTGTTTCCTTCTTTTCTCTCTTCTTCTTCCCCTTTCTTCTCTTCCTCCCCTCTCTCTTTCTTTCTCTCTCTTTCCCTCTGACCCCCCCCTCTTCCTTTTTGTCTCCTGAATGCTTATCTTCAATCTGTAAACATTTTCAGGATTCTCTGATTCTAAAAAAAAAAAAAACCAAAGACCTCAAACTCCCTTAGCCATACATACCACTTTAACTATCATCCAGTCTACTTCCTATAAAAGATATTTCAAAATTATATTTCCTCAGCTTTCCTTTACTTCTCAACCCACTGCAATCTGGCCTCCAATTTGAACCCTCTACTTAAATGACTCTTGCCCCCTTTAGCAACAATTCTGCAATTATCAAATTCAAGAAGGACTTTTGGGGGTTGTTTTCTTTTACTTTTTTATTCTTCTCTGATTATATGTATCAGAACTTCGCTTCCCACCTGTCATGAAAGTGTTGCTGTCAACAGGAATCCATCTTTATCCATAATGACAAAAATGTACTCTACCTAGGTAGTTTCACTCACACTCAGTTTCAAGTACAGCAAATATTCAGATCACCCTTAAATCATGTGTCCTCTCCAGATTTCTGTTTTGACTCATATGCAACCATCTGAAGGACATCTTCACCCGTAAGTTTTATAGGTTAAGAATGACGATATAATTTACTACCCAGAACAAGAGACTTTTGAGAGGAAAGAGGGTGCTATTCCTAATCTAGGATAGCAGGCATAAATCAGCACTGTTCAGGCAAACCACGATGCATGATCATTCTATACAGGTACCTCAAGCTCAGTGTCTAACACAGAAATAAACTAGTCAACTTTATTTCAAACATTACCTTCACCCTATATTCTCAACATTATTTATTATTGCCACCAACCACCTGGTCATCCAAACAGGAAAACTGAAAGTAATCTCTGACTCCTCCTGCTCTTTTACCCCATTCCTGAGTTTACCTCCTGAATATTGCTTGAATGTTTATCTTTCTCCATATATTTACAACTAGTCAATATGGCTTACAAAATGTTGAAAAATAGAAATTCATATAAATATAAGATGTTATTTTTCTCAACTTAGTGTTGTTTAAAGTATGCATTGTATTGATGTTATTAACTCATGGCCATTTGAGGAACTTCAGCCTGCTTTGGGGAATTTTGGTCTCCTATTGGCCTGGCACACTAAGCTCTTAGCTCTAAGGTCTCAGGTAATTGTCTATATCAGCATTTTTTGTTTTCTCCCGTATTCACCTAACAAAGTCAGATAAAGGTAATTGCAAACACTTAGCTTGATATAGAGAAAAAAATGCAATTTTCCCCAGTGGGCTTTCTGACATTTTGTTTGCCTGTCTCACTTGTCTTCCCATTTAAGGCCTCCTGGGACTTCTCCTAGGTGAGGCAATTATTAGTAGTATGATTTTAGTTTGCAAGCTCTAATATGCCAATGGGTAGCCCCAAACTAGTAAATAATTACATATTATACAAAAACACTGTTTGTCTTTTTACTATAAGCTTCACAGCCCCAGAGCAAATTAATCTTCTCATTGTATGCTGTTACTTATAGTAAATATATCACAAAATATAGTAGAAAGAGAAAATAAAATCTTTTGATCACAAGAAGAAAATGGTCAACAAACAAGTCTGATTATTATCAAGTGTTAAGGATTGTCTATGTTTCCACATCTAGAAAACACACTGTAGGAGTCAGACTTGTTACTTTTATCTACATTTTCATCTGATAAAGAACTTTATTAGCAAATGAAGTAACTTTAATATAGTAATAAAAGTAACACAGAAACTGTATTATTCCTTCTTTCAATTCTTATCATCAATAATTGACCTAAATGGCTCTATTTTTCTTGCACAAAATCTAGAACTTTAACTTCTGTTGCCCATTTTCTTTGTCTTTCCTTTGATTGCAAAACGAAGTTTCTCCTTTTATCCAAAGCTAGTCTCTCCATCAGCCTCACCTTTCCTTTGTTCTGGCCTCCATCTCCTTTCATGTCAAGACTATGTTCCCATAGTCCCCCTCTCTCTCTTTTGCATCACAAATTGCCTCCCCTTTCCCCACCTATCTGTCTCTTCCTTAATCTTCTCCATCTTGGCAGGTGGCACCAACATCTCCTTACCCACCCAATCACCAAACCAGGTGTCATTCTTAACTTACCACATTTTGTCATCTCCCAGCATCCAAACCATTCTGAAAACTTTTGCTTCCAGAGAACATCTCAAAACTGTCCATGTCCCCTATCTTCCCTCCCTCAGCTCTAGACTAGGCCACCAATATCTCTCATTTGGGCTCTCTTGTTTCCCTAATATTTAGGCTTTACATTACAGCCAGAGGAATCTTAAAAATATAAATCAAGTCATATAGCTCCCTTGGTGCAAACTCTTAAAAGCCTTCTAATATATTCAAACTTCTTACCATGGCTCTACCAGAGCCTCTTAGTCCTGCATGATCTGTCCCAGACTCTGTTCATACTCAGCTCACATCACTCCTTCCCTTGCTTGTTTCTCTCCAGACATACTGGTCTTCTCCTTCCTGAAAATATGCCAGTAATGCTGTAGGTGACCCTTTGTGTACCTACTGCCTTCAAAGCTGTTCCCCAGCTTTTCACAGAGCTACCCTTTGTCATCTGCCTGCTCAAATGTCACCTCCTTAGACTTTATTGGTCACCGTTTTCAAAATTATTCCTTCCATAGCCATCCACTGTTAGTCTGTATTATGCCCTTCTGCTTTATTTCCTTTATGGCACTCATCGAACAAAAACTCTTAATTGATTTTGCTATTTGATCACTCATTTATTGGCTATTTGTTCCCACTTAAATGTAAGCCCCAGGAGAGCAGGGACCTTGTCTTTCTTGTTACCAGTGTGTCTTCAATACCCGGCACATTCACAACTCCAGGCCCTGGTGCGAAAGACACCCCATATAGTTTTTCAACATGGCATCTCTGAGTCCATGTCACTCCTTTTGGTTAATCTGATATAATTTTTTGTGTGTGCTTTTAGGTTTGTATTTACCTGAACCTTTTCTTTCCTTTTGTCTTACCAGGACAATGGGTTTGACATTGTATAGAAGGAAAGAGCCACAAGAGGTGTGTAGAGTTCCCATGGCAACCATTTTAAAATCTGCAAAGTCTCCACACTAAGAGATAGAGTGCATTTGAAAAGAATGACTAATTCCTATGAAGTTATTGGATCTACAAAATTAGAGCCAGAGAAACAAAAAATTCAATTTTGTGATGTAACAGCCTAGGGGGAAGGTTGCAGAGTTATGTAACAAAATGGCAGAATGAAGCAAAGATGTGACTCAAGCATAGGAAAATGGGTTACATTACCACCTTCCTTCTTCAATTAAGGACTGTAAGGTAAAGTGCCTAAAAATGGAAGTCAGCCTGACAGTTGGGATTGTAAGAAAAAATCACCATGGATATTTGTAGCTCCAGACCTTATATATCTGGCTTGTATTTCTGATCCTTAAATGACCTTAATAACCTTCTGAGAAGATGTGTAGGATGATATAATTATTTCCTTAACATCCTTAACTGCAGGAAGATTTAGGGTTAAATGTACAAGTTACTGATAGAATCGTATCTATAGCATTAATTCTTTTGTGCTAAGAAAGAATTTGTCCAAATTTAGTGTTTTAGCCAGTTGTAATATAAAAGAGGGTAAATATAAAAGAGGATTTGGCTTTTTCAAGTAAAAAATTAACCTTGTGATTCTAATTTAAAATATGTCATTGAGTAATTTGCTTTAGACTTGTAATTTACTAAGATTATGTATTGTATTGGGAAACTTAAAATAATTTAAGAATCGTGATATTTATAGTTTTAATTGTGATTTTATTAAAAGCATTAGGGGAAATTTTATTTTATAAGTTAACCAAAGTACTTAAACAGGAACTGAAATATATTAAATTTATGAATGCAATTTAAAACATTGATGGTGTTAAGTTTATAAACGTGATCATGGTTAAAATTCTCTGGAAGTATAAACAGAATAAAAAGATTTGTATGTTGGATGTAAAGCTTAAGGACAAAAATGGAGTTTTTAATATCAGAAATAAACCACTAAATAATATTTTTGGAACCTAAATTTACCCTCGAGACATCAAGTCTAGTGAAATCGGAGGTAGAAGGAGATTTGCACTTGAATCAGAGAATTTCTTGAATTAGAAATAACCAAAATAAGTCACATTTTAGGTCATGAGCTGTGACAGACAATGCAGTCTGTGTAATAAGAAATTCTGAGTTTTAGTCTTATTTCTCAAACTGTTCATTGCAGTAGTGATGTCTGCTCTCAAGTAGTCTACAGACAAGTAGGAAGTTTCTAAGTTGATCTCTCATGACCAAACTCACTACCACAGGCACTCTGTACCTCTTTCATCCTCACAGAAAACTTGCAAAGTAGGTACTGTTATTCCCATTTTTAAGTGATATAAATGATTAAGTGCCTTACCTAGTCATACAGCTAGAAAGTGACAAAAGTGAGATTTGAACCTCACACTTTATAACATTAAAGCTTGTGCTCTGCTCTTTTCACCTAACTCAGTTGCTAATGAGTTACTGTGTTATTAAGCAAAGTAGCTACAATTATGATCAGTCTTTATTGTATGTCAATGCCTTGACCTTTAAGTATCAACTGTCAGGTAAGTAGGTGGGTGAACTTTTTTAGGGTGAAAGAATGAGAATAATAAAAGTGACTTTTATCTCCCTCAAATTGTACTAGGTGGGCAGATACTTATTTTTTGGATTTTCATTGTTTGTTTTTATATTTTTTGTAAACAAGGGATACAGTCACTATACTCTGACAATGACTTGTCAAATTGTGATCGCAATTAATTTAGAACTTCAGAAACCTCTGTAAATAATGTGATGTGTGGGAGAGAATTTTAGTAATTTTCACTATTTTACAGGTGAACTGGCCAAGGAATGTGTGTGTGTGTGTGTGTGTGTGTGTGTGTGTGTGTGTGTGTTTTCCCGTCTTCTGTGAAACCTGTATTAGCAAGAAAATGTGAAGTTGACATTAAGTCCGTGTAGATTGGGACACTGACCTTTATCAGGGTAGAACAAAGAGTAATTAGCATTTTTGAGGTTTTACTGGTTAGGTCCTGACCTGTTGAAGAGAGTCAGCTGTATGCCTGATGCTTTTCTGGGGCTACAGATGACTGACTGTCAGACTACATTTATTCAAATTAAATTATGAATAATGAATAATAGCAGTTTTAAAAAATATCATAACAAAACTCACCCTCAGGTCATTTGTGTTGGGTTCACCATGGCCCTCAAGCAGTTCTCAGCTGGGAAGACATTTACGTAGATCAGCTTCTCTGAGTTTTCCTGGCCACAGCACCTCAGAGTAATGAAGCTAGCATTCAGAGCATCCTAGAGGATGGTCATATTGAAGAATCATGCTGAGTAGCCTGGCCAGTGGTCGCACAAATATTTTTTCTTTAGAAAACCAAAGGAGTCATTTCTTTCCTTTACTCATAAAGTGCAACTCTAGTACCAGCGATAGAATGAGAGCATCACATAAAGCTGGGAGACCTGAAGAATGACAGAGATAACAGAAAGACAAGGCTTTAAGAAATAGGGCATTATTGTACCTGAAAATGTTGCAACAAGCTAAACCTAGAATTCCTTTTCGTTAAAACCTGGGACACAGTACAAGTGAGTGAATAAGTGCACAGATTCTATCACCACATTACCTGGATTCAAATCCTGATCCAGCCACTCATTAACTATGTGATCTTTTAAAATAAAATAAATATTAGCTATTGTTTTCACCTGTAAGAAATTACCTAAACATTGGATGAGGCATGGGAAAGTGTTGCTAGCTGAGAGTGCACTCAAGGTAATTGTTGCTGCAGATTTTGTAAAACACTGAAGAAATACTGAAGCGAAAGGGACAGTTCAGCTACCTGCTGTTTTGTCTTTTTCAATAAAATTGCTATCAGACATGATTCCTGGTTTGTTTTATTTGTGTATTAGTTTGGTTTAAAGTTTACACTACTGGTAAGAATTACTCCAGTTAGGGAAAAGATATATATATATATATATATGTATTTTAGGTGATTTGAAGAAACTGGTTGTTTAATATTTGCATACTTTAATACAGAATTACATTTTTATATTAAAAAAGAGTAGGAAAGCATGTGCTTTTATCTATGAGTTATCACTTAACCATACTCAGTATAAGCCTTCCTTTTTGTCCAAATGAGTATTCCCCTAAGCACCAGTAGCAGCAGCAGCAACAGATTCACCCAAGAGTCTTATTAGAAATGCAAAATCTCATGCCACACCCCAGAGCTACTGCATCAGAAATGCTGCAGGGGCAGCTGGGCTATCTGGGTGATTCTGATGCTCTCTGAAGCCACTGGCCTAAACTTCCTCAGTTTACCAGCATCCTTTCTTTGTGCTGACTTTAATCCAATAAGACCAATCATCCTCTCTAGCAGTAATGTTCAAAACGAGGCATAGGGCTTCCCTGGTGGCGCAGTGGTTGAGAATCCGCCTGCCGATGCAGGGGACACGGGTTCGTGCCCCGGTCCGGGAAGATCCCACATGCCGCGGAGCGGCTGGGCCCGTGAGCCATGGCCGCTGAGCCTGCGCGTCCGGAGCCTGTGCTCCGCAACGGGAGAGGCCACAGCAGTGAGAGGCCCGCATACCGCAAAAAAAACGAGGCATATGCAAGACAATCCATTGGAGTTTGGAAAGAAAATACTGAGATTTTAATTTATGTATTTATTGTCTTTTATTTTAGTTTATATTTTTGTGTATGTATTATAATGTCCAAAATGCATGTGTGGGTATACACACATATACATATATAAACACACACACACACATATATAATATTATATACGCAATGTTTAAATAATTAACTACACTCTAATTTGGATGGATTGTGATTTCTTTCCAAACTAGGATGTGGGTTTTAAAAAGTTTGGACACCATTGTTGTAAAGAATATGTGTGCTCTGCAACTTTGGTGTCCCATGGTTTGTTTTACTGGGCATTGGGCAAATGAACCAGGGGCCAACCAGCATAAGAGAGGGACCAGGACACCTCTCTTTGGCCAGAAGTCTGTGGTTCTCCTTCAAGCTTCAGCTCAACTGACACTTGCCCT
This sequence comes from Kogia breviceps, assembly GCF_026419965.1. Classification (NCBI taxonomy): domain Eukaryota; kingdom Metazoa; phylum Chordata; class Mammalia; order Artiodactyla; family Physeteridae; genus Kogia; species Kogia breviceps. Next base: position 76,397,486 of record NC_081320.1, on the reverse strand, counting down.
GACCATCTTACACCAGATCCCCCACAGAACCCCAACTGCCTTGCTGGAGTGGATCAGCCGCACTTGCACTTGGGTCTGCCCAGCCCAGAGCAGGGGGGATGTCAGCAGGATAGAGAGGGGTCAAGATGGTGGAATAGGAGGATGCGGAGTTCGTCAATGGAACAGAACAGAGGGTGCTAAATTAGACACACATTTATATGGCTAATTGATTTGGGGCAAAGATGCCAAGGTACTAAATGTGGAAATGGTAGACTATTCCACAAATAAATATCCACATTGGGAAAAAATGAAACTGAACTCCTACCTGACACCATAGAAAAAATTAATTTGAAATTGATCATAGACCCTTATATAAAAGCTGAAATTATAAACTTCCAGGAGAAAACATAAGAGAAAATATTCACGAATTTGATGTAATCAAAGATTTCTTAGAAAACAGGAAAAAGCAAAACATTTTAACGGTATATATTAATGGGCAATAAACACAAGACACTAAACATCACTAGTCATAAGGGTCATGCAGATTAATACCATAGTAAGATGCTCGTTCATACATAATAGAATGGCTAGAATTTTAAAAAAATTAAAACTGAAAATATCAAGAGTTGGCAAAAATATGGAGCCACTGGAACTTTAATATGTTGCTTCTGGAACTGTAAAATGATACGACCATCTTGGCAAGTACCTTAGCAGTTTTTGTATGTTATATACACTATCCTACAATCTAGCAATTTCATTCCTAATTATTTACCCAAGTCAAATGAAAACATATACCCCAAAAAGGTACATGACTTTTATAGCATCTTTATTCATCATATCACAAACTGAATAGGAGAAGGAATATCTCTCAATAGGTAAATGAATAAACAAGTTGTGCTGTTTTCATTCACTGAAATGATACAATTCAGCAAACAAAATGAATGGACTCCTAATATTCATGGATAAATATTATAGATGTTACATTGAAAGAAGTCAGAAAACTATTCATACTTTTATGATTCCATTTGTGTGAAGATATGAAGGAGTCACACTTAATTTATGGTGATAGAAATTAGATCAGTGGTTGCTTGGGACAAGAGGTGAGTTTGAGTATTGACTTCAAGGAGTTGACAGATGTTCGATGTTCTGTCTTGATTGGAATGTTGGTTATTCAGCATATTTATTTGTTAAAACTTACTTATTATACTTAAAATTCTTTCCATATTATTGGATGTGCATTATAGCTCAAAAAAGTTTTTAAAAATCTGGAAAGACGTCACTTGTATTTTCCCTAAATTAATAGGTGATGAAATTAATTTGGTCAGTTTCAATCAGAATTTTTTAAATGAAATAGATTAGAGAAGATGAAACCAGATTAGAAAACACCAGAGTGCACCACCCATAGTAAATCTAATTATTATTTTATGTAACTCTTGTTTTAGTATTGTGTGTGCATACATACTCTGTGTAAATCACAGTAAAGAAATATTTGAAATACCCTGCCTTTAGGGCACTATAATAAATCCAATCCTATTCAATTTTTATCATTGATCTGTATATAACTACACAATATAGGCACCAAGCTGTCAGGAAGAGAATGCATATGGGTGGTCAATAATTTAAATTTTAAAGTACTAATACCCAGTTTGGGTGAAAGTATAAGGAATTGCACATATATTGTATACTCTGCTGATGGAAATGTGAATTGATATAACCATTTGGAGAACAATTTGGAAATAAGTATTAAAACCAGACTAGGAAGTTTCAATTGATATACATTTAAGCTCACTGCTTCTATCCTCAGCTATGTCCAGTCTACTGGGGAGCACATCAAAGGAATTCTTCATTTCTGTTAGTGTTTTTGATTTTTTCTTTTTTTTAGATTCTTTTGAGTTTCAGTCTCTCTACTTACATTACCCATCTGTTCTTACATGTTCTCCACTTTTTCCATTAGAGCCCATAGCATATTAATCATGGTTATTTTAAATTCCTAGTCTGATAATCCCAAAACTTCTGCCATATATGAATCTGGTTTTGATGGTTCTTGTCTCTTAATATAGTTTTTCTTGACTTTTAGCATGGCTTCTAATTTTTTTTTTTTTTTTTTTTTTTTTTTGCGGTACGCGGGCCTCTCACTGCTGTGGCCTCTCCCGTTGCAGAGCACAGGCTCCAGACATGCAGGCTCAGCAGCCATGGCTCAAGGGCCTAGCCACTCCATGGCATGTGAGATCCTCCTGGACCGGGGCACGAACCCGTGTCCCCTGCTTTGGCAGGCAGACTCTCAACCACTGCGCCACCAGGGAAGCCCCTAATTTTTTGTTGAAAGCCAAGCATGATATATTGAGGTAATAGGCTTTAAGTGAGAGGGTTTATGTTAATCTGGCTAAGAGTGTGGCTATCTTTTTTTTTTAATTGAAGTATAGTTGACATACAATACTGTTTCAAGTGTACAATATAGTGGTTCAAGATTTACACATTACCAAGTGATCTCCATGATAAGTCTAGTAACAATCTGTCACCATTCAAAGGTATTACAATATTGTTGCCTATATTCCCTATGCTGTACAGTACATTCCTTTGACATATTTATTGTATGACTGGAAGTTTGTACTTCTTAATCCCCTTAATTGATTTCAGTTATTCCCCTGTTCACCTCCTCGTAGCCAACCACTGGTTTGTTCTATGTAGCTATGAGTCTGTTTCTGTTTTGTTTTGTTTATTCATTAATTTTGTTTGGTAGATTTCACATATAAGTAAAATTATATGGTATTTGCCTTTTTCTGTCTGACTCATTTCACTTAGCATAATACCCTGAAGATTCATCCACATTGTTGCAAATGGCAAGATTCCATTCCTTTTTAATGGCTGAGTAATATTCCATTGTATGTATATACCACCTCTTTATCCATTCATCTATTAATTGATACTTAGGTCACTTCCATATCTTGGCTATTGTAAATAATGCTGTGATGAATGTATGGTTACATCTATCTCTTTGAATTAGTGCTTTCATTTTCTTCAGGTAGATACTCAGGAATTGCTAGATTGTATGGTACTTCTTTTTTTAATTTTTTGAGGAATCTCCATTCTCTTTTCCATAGGACTGCACCAATTACATTCCCACCAACAGTGCACAGGTTCCCTTTTTTCCACATCCTCACCAATGCTTGTTATTTGTTGTCTTTTGATAATAGCCATTCTGACAGGTGTGAGATGATATCTCATTGTGGTTTCGATTTTTGCATTTCCCTGATGATTAGTGATATTGATCATTTTTTCATGTGGCCGTCTCTATGTCTTCTTTGGAAAAATGTCTATTCAGCTCCTCTGCCAACCTTTTAATTGGAGTGCTTGTTTTTTGGTGTTGTTTTATGAGTTCTTTTTATGTTTTGGATATTAACCACTTATTGGACATATAAATTGTAAATATCTTTTTTTCCACTCAGTATGTTACCTATATGTTTCATTAATGGTTTCCTTCCCTGTGCAAAAGCTTTTTAGTTTGATGTATTACCATTTACTTATTTTTGCTTTTGTATTCCTTGCCTGAGGAGACAAATCTAAAAAAAAATTGCTAAGACCAAAGTCAATGTGTACTGTCTATGTTTTCTTCAAGAGTTTTATGGTTTCAAGTCTTACATTTAATCTTTAATCCATTCAGTCGGGCATATAGATGTTTTCAAGTGTTATACCCTCTTGTTGGGTTGACCCCTTTGTAATTATGCAGTAGCCTTCTTTGTCTCTTGTTACAATATTTGTTTTAAAGTCTATTTTGTTTGATATAAGTATTGCTACTCCAGCTTTCTTTTCATTTCTATTTGCATGGAACATCTTTTTCCATCCTTTAACTTTCAGTCTGTGAGTGTCTTTAGATCTGATGTGTGGTAGCATATATATGGGCCGTATTATTTCTATCCATTTAGCCATCCTATGTATTTTGACTGGAGCATTTAGTCCATTAAAGTAATTATTGATAGGCATGTACTTATTGCCATTTTGTTAATTGTTTTCTTTTTGTAGTTCTTTTATGTTCATTTTTTCTTTTGTTCTCTTCCTTTGTGATTTGACACCTATCTAGTGTTATGTTTTTGTTTGTTTGTTTGTTTGTTTGTTTGCGGTATGCGGGCCTCTCACTGTTGCGGCCTCTCCCGTTGTGGAGCACAGGCTCCGGACGCGCAGCCTCAGCGGCCATGGCTCACGGGCCCAGTGGCTCCGCGGCACGTGGGATCTTCCCGGACCGGGGCACGAACCCATGTCGCCTGCATCGGCAGGCGGACTCCCAACCACTGCACCACCAGGGAAGCCCTAATGTTATGTTTAGATCCCTTTCTCTTTATTTTTTTAATAGATAATTAAAGGTTTTGGTTTGTGGTTACTATGATGATAATATATAATTACAAATGTATATAGCTATTAATGATCTCTTAAGTTTGAGTGCATTCTAAAGGCTCTACATTTTTAACCCTTCCACATTTTTTGTTTTTGATGTCATATTTTGTATCTTTATATGTTGTGTATTCCTTAACTACTTATTGTAGATATAGATGGTTTTACTATGTTTGTCTTTTAACCTTCTACTAGTTTTTTAAGTGGTTGATCTACTACCTTGACTATGTTTGCTTTTGTCAGTGAGATTTTCTTCTTTCATAATTTTTGTATTTCTAGTTGTGGCTTTTTCTTTTCCACTTAGAAAATTCCTTTTAACATTCCTTGTTAGGCCATTTAGTGGTGAACTCCTTTGGCTTTTGCTTGTCTGTAAAACCCTTTATATCTCCCTCAATTCTGAATGATAATGTTGCGAGCTAGTGTATTCTTGGTTTTTAAAAATTTCAGCACTTTGGATATATCATGTCACTACGTTCTGGCCTGTGAAGTTTGGGCTAAAAAGTCAGCTGATAGTCTTATCTGAGTTCCCTTGTATGTAACTATTTGCTTTTCTCCTGTTGCTTTTAAGATTTTTAATTTTTGCCATTTTCATTATAATGTGTATTGGTGTGGACCTCTTTGTGTTCATCTTATTTGGAAATCTGTGCTTCCTGGACCTGGATGTCTGTTTTCTTCTCCAGGTAATGAAAGTTTTCAGCTATCATTTCTTCAAATAAGTTTTCTGCTGCTTTCTATTTCACTTCTCCTTCTGGGACCCCTATAATGGAATGTTAGTATGATTAATGTTGTCTCAGAGGTCCCTTAAACTATCCTCATTTATCTTAATTCTTTTTTCTGTTCAGCTGGAATGATTTCTACTACTTTGTCTTCTAGATCACTGGTCTGTTCTTCTGTATCATCTAATCTACCATTGATTTCCTCTTGTGTATTCTTCATTTCAGTTATTGTATTCTTCAGCTCTGATTTGTACTTTTTTGTATTTTCTAACTCTTTGTTGAAGTTCTCACTGTGGACATCCAGTCTTCTCCTGAGTTCAGTGAGAATCTTATCATTACCTTAAACTCTGTATTGGGTAAATTGCTTATCTTTATTTTGTTTAGTTATTTTTCTGAGGTTTTTGTCTTACTTTTTCACTTAGAACATATGTCTTCTCGTACTGTCTATAATTATTAGTGTTTATTTGTATTAGGTATGTCTGTTTAATCTCCCAATCTTGGGGAAGTAGCCTTAGATAGGAATTGTCCTATGGGATCCCACAGCATACTCCTCTCTAGAGCCAGATGCTTCAAGGGTATTCCCTATGTAGGCTGCATGCATCTTTTTGTTGTGATGGGGCTGACTGCTGCAGGTGTGCAGGTATGTGTGGCTGTTCCCTGGCCTAGCTGACTGCAAGGTTCTGCCATGTACAGTTTCTGCAGTTATGCTAGTGGATAGAACAGGTTCCCGACATTGCTGGCTGTGAGTTCCAGGGATGCATGACTGCTACATGTACATTTGTGGACAGCCTAGTCCCCCAGTGTGGCTGGCCATGATGCCTTGTGGTGTGAAACTTCTGCGAGCACACTGATCAGCTAGAGGGAAAGTTCCAAAATGGTGTCCATTAATTCCAGTCTCAACATGATAGACAAGATCACAAAATTGGCTTTCCCCAGCATCTTAGTCCCAGCTGCCATCTGCTTCTCCAGGACCCTTTCAAAGATCAGAAAGTGGGCCTGACCCCAGCATCTTTCAAAGTGCTCTCTCTGTGCTGGTACTTGGATCAAGTGAGATTTTGTTCATGTCCTTTGAGAATGGAGACTTGGTTTTCTACAGCCCTCTAGCTCTCCCAAATATAAGCCCCACAGATTTTAATAGCCATAAACTTTGGAAAGTTGTCTTCCTGGTACAGGACCCCTGGGCTGGGGAGCTCAATGTGGGGATTGGACTGCTTATTCCTCAGGGAAGACCTCTGAGTCGTGATTTTCCTCCTACTTGTAGGTCATTGGCACCAAGGATGTGGACCCTGTTAGATGGCTTCTTTGCCTCTTCTACCCATTTCATTGTGGCTTCTTCTTTATATCTTTAGTTGTAGAAAATCTTGTCTGCTTTCTTTGGGTCTCTCTCAGAGATAGCTCCTCTACAAGTAGTTGTAATTTTGGTGTGCCCATTGAAGAGGGTGAGCTCAGGATCTTCCTGCTTTGCCATTTTGATCCACACCCCAGAATTTGGCTATCTTTAATGTTTGCTCTAACTGTAGATATATGAAACTTCAATTTCCTTTAGGTTTTTTTTCCCCCCTGTTATCTTTAGGTTTCCCTAGAAATTTCTTCTTAAATAGAGCCTGAGCCTTTCAGTTCTTCCAGCTGTAATCCTCTGTTATTATACAGAAGCCCTCATAGTAAGGTGTGGGGAGGGGAAGCATTCAATAATCTTATGATTAGGTCTAGTTTTGTAATGATCCTGTTTCCCACACTTTATCTGGGCTGCTCCCAGCCAATGGCTAAGCAGAGCAGGGATAAGGCTGGCACATTTCTTAGAAATGGAGGACTTCTCTGAAAGGTGACTTTAGGTCAAGGACTTCCACTGTCTTTGTCAAGCTTCCTTAGAACTGCACTGCCTTCTAAGACTCTTCCACTCAACCTCCCTTCCTTCCCACTTTCCTTTACAAGGACCAGACCAGGATGTGGTCTGACAGCCCTCCTGGCCTTCCTCAGGTCCCTTCCCAATTCCCTTCATTTCTTCTCATAATTCTGTTCCACATTTAATCCTGTTTTGGCATATGCTTCTCAGAGAACCTAGATTAACACATCTATTTATATTAAAATAAAAAGATAAATTGTAGAGTACTAATTCATTTTCAAGGCCAAACACAAAAATTCAGAGGCATTCTGTACTTTTGGTTAAGTGATTTGCATGATGGCCTTTAGATATATAGAATGTTCTGTCTATCATCTATCTATCTGTCTTTCTATCTTTCAGATGTTAAAAACAAAAATATACATTGGAACCAATACTGTGTATTTTGTAAAGTTGTGATTTTAAGGTAAACAAGATATAGTGTTATTACAGTTTACTCATTAAAATGTGAACATCACATTAGTTGATTGTATAAATATTTTGTTGAAACACATTGTAGATTTGATCATTCATTTCAACCAGAAAATTATGAATTTCAATTATTACCAGATACATTTATCTGGAAAATTCAGAGGTGGTGAACTAAAGGGTAGTGCTAAAGAAAGAAAGGGAAAAAAAGAAAGTATTTTAAAAGTAGAATTGGTACTATTAATGCCACCTGAAAGTATGTGAAAAATTGTATAAAATTATTCAAGCTTTAGGGAATTGTAACAATCCTGGGAAAACAATGAATAGGGCAAGAAGAATGATTTATACAACCATATATTGGAGCTATTTTATATATGCATTACTGGCATTTACATTTTTAACTTAGAGAAACATAGTACTGTTTTACATATTTCAGCACTATGACTTTATCAATAATTATTTTCTAATAAATATATATAAACGTATGTATAAATGTATACATACGTTTATATATATCTTACAGAATTGCTGTATTTTGAGACCTTTTAAAACACTTTTAGGTTTTAAACATTTGCTAGGGACTGCATGCCCAATTATATAATGAAAATCATTAGGTAAATGTAATTAGTTTATTACATATTTACTGTAAGGCCTACTTTCTGGAACGTTATTATTATTTTTTTTTCTTGCTAGATTGTAATGTTGGAAGGAATTCAAGTTAAGGAGCTGGTGCCTCCCTCTTTGTCACAGGTTAGAGGAGGTGAGGATTGGTTTGAAATGAGTGTGGCACTGCCCTACAAGGAAGTAAAAGACTTTCTTTCTTGAACTTTCTTTCACATTGAACAATTACTTTATTTAGGACCTAGAATATAAACTCTAGCTAAATCCTCATTTTGTATTGCCTCACAGATACAGTTTTTAGTGATGGTAGGTTTTTAGTCATAACGAGTCAGACAGTGTGGAAGCCATTGTGAGTGCTGTTTTTGCTCCACCAGTGTAAGGGCATTATGTTTTGTTCTTTAATTGGCAGTACACCCATGGAACTGTTGTACGAACTAAGTGAAATTTTATATGAAAATCATTTTGCTGAAGAGCAGCAAAGTCATTTTGTGTGATAACGGGGAAGTAGTATTAAGATTAAGATGATTTAACCATGTTGCATTTTATTTCAGTGATTTCTTTCTTAACCATTTTTAGCTAATCCTGCCAGCTCAGTATCTGTAATTATGGCACATACTAAATCCAGCCAAGCTATTAAGTACACACTCAGATGTGGAGCTACTGCTCTAATATATCACTCAATCATTTTCCATTATACAGTGCAACATTAGTCACCATTATTGTAGTGTGCAGCCTTGATAAACAATGCTAAAGGAGAAAATGTAGGGAATATTGCCTGTTTTTTTAACCTCTGCATCTACATTATGTTTCTCATGTGGTTCTCCTTGCTTCAATTCATTTGGTTTCATTTGTTAAATTTGCACAAATTCTTAACATAAAAGTATCCCCAAATGTGTATGTTCTAATTAGGTTGTAATTCTGAGCAGAGGTTCTAGTGACATTTAAGAGCAAACTGAGGAGCCGGTGGGATACTGCCAGCTCTGGGGAATTTAGAGAGGGAATAGCAGAACTAATTTATGCAAGTCTAGGAGCTGATGATTTTATGCACAGCTACTTACAAAATAGGAAATTTCTTATTTGTTGTCCACCTTTATTTCTCTCAGTTCAATCCTTACGTCACAACTGTTATATATCTAGTGCTTTAGTTTGCATCAGTTAAAATAAACTTATTAATTACAATTTGCTTTGTTCAAAATATCTGTCTTCACCTCTAGAAGAACATCATATTGGAACTTCTAGATATTAAGCTAAACATCTCTCTCCAAAAAATCTCACAAGTCTTAACCATTGAAAATTTGGGACCTGACAAACAGAACTCTTTAAAGTTCAGATGACATACTTGCTAAATTAACATGAGCCAACTTACACCTGAAGGTTTTAAAAAATGTAGGAAAAACATTGATCTGTCATACAAAAGGAATTCAGAACACAAACTAAACAACTTAAGGTAGACAGCGTTTTGGGTATTTGGTGAGAAGTTTCAGGCGAAGTTAAAGCCACAGATGGCGCTCAGAGTTCTGGCCCTGGGCTGAAGCGAGCCTTGCTCTTTGTGCCAAGCTTTTGCTTTGTGCAGAGCCTGGATGTGTCCCCACCCCCGTGGGGATCACATTCAAGGGTAGATCCTCCCTATGAACCTCCTTTCCCCTTCAGAGGGTGGCCTTTGATTTGCATCTGTGCCCTCTGGCCTTAGGACCTTTGCCACTGGCTCTGCCACTGCTTTACTGCGAGTGGCAGCCTGTACATCATTGAGTGCAGGTGTCCCCACTCTTTATCCAGGTACTGCATCACTCAGCCTATGGTTCTGCTTGTCCTGGGAGTGTTTCAAGTGCTTCCTGTCTTGGCCTTGCTGCTTTCAGGCCACGGAGGGGAACAGAGGTCGGTGCCTTCTGATACAGTCTGTTTTGTCCTCCAGCACCCTCAGCTGAGCTGACACCAGCCACAACTTCAGAGCCAGTCAACAGTGTTGTCAAAGATTCTTTCTGTTTCAAAACCAAAAGGAAAATTACACTTTCAATAGCCTCACCACAGTCACCTCTGAAGGTTCATAGCAAATCAGACTGCCTGGGCATAGCAAAGAAATGGTATCAAAAGACCACTTTCATTTGAAAATGGGTCACCTGTGGGAGTATCTGACCATGCCTACAGTGTGGGAAATAAATCAGGAGTTTCATTCTATGTTCTTATTTTGTAGATATGGAACTGAAGAAAAAGAGACTTGTCCAAGGGATTTAGGTTGCTTCCTAAAGGAGAGATCTGATATAAATCTTCTCTTCATATTTGTCACTAGCTCATGAATCTCTGGGTTTAGGTCCATCTTGTGTTTTTAATACTTTGTTTTCCTGAATTCCAAGTGTCCTTCCCCTTCCTGTGTGCTAATCCAAATCCTATGTAACCTCAGTCCTGTTTCCTCTATTAGGATTTTATCAATTAGATAAGCTCACTTTAATTTCTTTCTTTTTTAGGGTCTATATGCTTTTAGTGTCAGGACTATAGAATTTAATTGCAAAAGAATCATCATTAAAATACAGATTCTGATGCAGTACATCTGAGGTGGGACCCAATATTCTTCATTTCTGACCAGCTCCCAAGTGAGAGCAATGCTGCTGGTCCCCGAGTCATTTTGTATGATGCACAGTATAAGTTCACTGATCCCTAAGTACTTTAAAAAAAAAATTTCATAACTGTTTAGGATTTATTTATTTATTAACATCTTTATTGGAGTATAACTGCTTTACAATGGTGTGTTCGTTTCTGCTTTACAACAAAGTGAATCAGTTATACATATACATATGTTCCCATATCTATTCCCTCTTGCGGCTCCCTCCCTCCCACCCTCCCTATCCCACCCCTCTAGGTGGTCACAAAGCACCAAGCTGATCTCCCTGTGCTATGCGGCTGCTTCCCGATAGCTATCTATTTTATGTTTGGTAGTGTATATATGTCCATGCCACTCTCTCACTTTGTCACAGCCTAAGTACTTCTTGTGAAGAAGAGCTGTGTGGGCATCACCTGGAGCCATTTGTAAAATGCCAATTCTAGGGTATTTAACTTCTTAACCTCTCTAGATAGTCTTCTAATCTGTAAAATGGAGATATTATTACCTACCTCGCAAGATTTGTGTCATGTTTGTACTAGATAATATACGAAAGATGTCTGGGCTGTAACAGGTACTGAATTTATTGTGATTGGGACATGGTTTTTTAGTTTTATGTATGTTAGTTCTCCTCTCAACTAGATTGCAAGCCATTAGAGGGCAGGGATCAATGGTTTTCTCCCTTTTTGGTCTAACCTATTGCTATCACACAGCTGAGAGCAGAGCAAACGCTTAATAGATGTGTAATGATGTGACTCAAAAGGAACTTCCTCTTGGATTTTTCATGTTTGGTCTCCCAACTCGCATTAGCCAGTGTCAGGTAGTTCTGTTGCTTGGATCCTACCCAAAGGCTGCTGAATTTAACACTCATGCCCTGAGCAGCTGTCCCATATCTATAGAAAGCTGACCTAACCCCAGATTATGCCATACCCAGTGGAAAAATCAGAATGCTGGGTCAACTCGAAGGCCAGTCTGAGATTCAGATCTATTGTAGCTTGGGTTTCAAACTCAGAATTTAATCCTGCTTCATACTGAATTTCCAAACCAACCTACCCCGTAACTAATCTGACTACTCTGGATTACCCAGGAGTAAAGGTGACCTGACACTAATCCAATAAATGCTTCATCACATTACCACTGTACTTATTTGTTTACTCTTCTCTGCCACCAGACTGTAAATACCTTGCAGGCAGAGTATGTATTTTACCTTTGGATTCTCAGTAGCATCACAATATAAGATGTATAGTAGATGATAGTTTCATGGGATAACTCGAGACCTATGTACCTTTTCTGGGTTGGAATGAGAGAAAATGAACCTTTACCTGATGTTTATTAGGCTTATCTTCAGAAGTTAAATTAACATTTTGCAATCAAGTCATTTGCTTTTATTTTTTACTGTGATCCTGGCCATGTGTCCCCACAAAAAAATATTTCTAAGCCAAATCATCATAAATAATTGTAATAGTGGTAAGAGCTATTCTTGATTATTTACTGTCATGCACTTTGCAAAATTCTTGTCAAATACTCACAGTAATCCTGTGAGGCAAACATTATATCCATCTTACAGATGAGGATACTAAGGTCCTGTAAGTTAGAAGTCATGGATTCAAACCTGGATTTTTCTGAGTCTAAAACTGTGCTCTTGATGATTCTGATATATAGCTGCCCTGTGTTCTAATTTAAAAAACTGACTTGAGAATGGAGTAAACCTTTCAATATTATGTTTAATAGAGACATGACTAATTTTTACAAATCATTAACAACTGCATTTCAGGCAATTAATAATCACTCCTAACCACTAGAAACCAGAGTGAGCTTGGCATAATGGAGTTTTCACAGACCTTAATATCAGGGCATTAGAATATGAATCTCATCTCAGCAATCTACTAGTTAAGTAGCCTAGGACACATTTCATAACAGCTCTTTATTTCAGTGTTTGCATCCATAAAGTGGGAATGATGATGTTAATTGCATGATTGTTGTTAAGTTTAAAGTTAAGTAAATATTTGGCATAGTGTCTTCCATATAGCCCACTCAATAAATAGTAGCCACTTTCATCATCCTCCTACTCTCTACCTGGATATCCTGCAAGTTTTTAGCTCAAAAATTTCCAACCAAGGGCATTGTTTTCCTCCAAATTTCTGCTTTCTTTGTCTATTTTTTTTTCCTGCTAATTTGGTGATAGGCATGTGTCAAATTTTATATCAAGCTTTATTTAAGGAAGGAAACCTAAGAAGATTAACTTTAAAATCCCCTCTTAGTTGGGACATTTTATTAAAGGAAAAACGAATGATCAAATAACCTAGATTAGACTAAATACAAGAAAAAGAGAATATCTGGTTAAATGGAATTCCTCTTGACCAACAATTAGCTAGATTGGTGGGTTAAAAGTTTCCCAGAAGGAATCTTAAACCATTAGCATTTATTAGAAAATTGCTTAAGCATTTTACAGGGTATGTTAATTTCTCTTCCAGAGGAGATTGGTCATTTCATCATAAGAGAGGTTTTATCTTCTACTGGGATGGAGCCATGTTTCCTTACCTCTTTCTCCATTAACGACATCCTGCTTTTCTGGCCCAGAATGTCTCTTCCCAGACTGTGGTCTCTTAACTAATCACCATATCTCCCATCTCTCTTGAGCCAATTCATCTTCCATACTATAAATGAAACTGTCTTTCTAAAATACAAACCTAATCATTCCACTCACTAAGTTTAAAAGCTCTCCATTGCCTGATCATTGAAATTTTAAGTCTTTAACTTGTTCCTTCACAACTTGTTCCCATCCTCCTGATCAGACTTATTTTCACTTGCTCTTTTTAAAGAAAGTTTTCTTCTATTTGTAGAAAGCCCTTTGCTAGCCCTTTACTAGGTGTTCTAAGGACTTGACACACCCATGTATCCTTCTCTATGCTTTCTCCTTCTTGTCCTTTTTGTAAAATTTGATTCATCCTTAAAGACTTTTATTAAGTAATACCTGTTCTCTGAAGTATTTTATGTAAATATCCCACTGGGATGAACACTGCTCTTACCTCCTAAGCAATTAATTAACCCTCCAATATTTTATTCAACAAACACTTATATGGCACCTAATATGGGCCAAATACTATATTAAGAACTTTATAAATATTAACTCATTTATATTTAATATAAATATTAACTTATATGACACTATGAAATACAGTCAGTTCTTTGTATTCTTGGATGCAGAACTTGTGAATACAGAGGGCTGACTGTACTATGTTATTTCATATAAGGGGCTTGAGCATCTGCGGATTTTGGTATCTGAGGAGTTCCTGGAACCAATCCCCTGCAGGTACCAAGGGAGTCTGTAGGTATTAATTTTATCCCCATTATAGGTTAAAACCCTGAGGCACAGAAAGGTTAAGTTACTTGTCCAAAGTCATACAGGTAGTAAGTGTCACAGCTGGGATTGAAACCCAGGTAATATAGTCCTCTGGAGTCCATGTTTTTAACCACTATGCCCCTATGCTAAAATGACTCTTGTAGACCATCATACATTGCATTAAAAATATATTTTAACTCTTATTACATTACAGTGTTTTTATTTTTATATACCCACTTACCCTGCTAAACTCTTTTAGGATAGAAACTAATTGCAATTCCTGGCTCAGCACCTGGCATGAAATGAGTGCTCAATAAATGCTTGTTGAATTAAGATTAAAACTATTTTGTTTTTCTTCCCTTTGCTGGTAAATGGACTTGCATGGCAGTAGTTTGCCTTGAGGTTTGTTTACACTCAGTGGGAGGAAAGGTAAGAAGATAAATGCAAGTTAGTTTAGCAAAAAAGAAAGGCAATACTAGTAAATGCTCAGAAAATACCATTAAATACTATTATAGCAGTTCTTTAAAGAAATGAATACTTACTTTAGGTAGGTAGTGAGGGAGACAGAAGGTTACACAATAATAGAGCAACTAGCAGGCCCTACTTCAATAATGCATATTAACTGACCAAATGTCAGTGGAGTCACACACACAATTCATGCAAGCCATTGAAATAAATGTGTACACTTTGAACATTGCTAAATGAGGTTGACCTATATTCTTTTGAAAGGGAAATGCTGTTTCTAGTAGAAATCCTGGTAGCTCAAGAAGGAAAAGTTGGACTAGTTGAATTGTCAGAGGAAAAAATAAATAAACAAATCCCTTCAAAGGGAAAAGATAAAAGAGGATCAAAGAAAAAATAATCATTTAGGCTTTATTATTATCATTTATGAATATTCTCATGGAATCATTTTGTAAATACATGAATAAGATCTAATATGACTATAGGATTACATGTTATATGTGATTTGCTTCTAATTCTTCAGTACAAATTTAATTATATAAAACAACTAGAGCTTAATATCCAGTAAAGTTATAGATTCAAAGTTAGAATTATTTAGATGAAAGCTACTTCAGAACATATTGAGTGCAAACTCCCATCTAATACAGATTTTGCTATTGTTTCTATAGTATTCTTTAGAAATAGTTCATTCTTACTAAACCCATCTAAGTCAGGAAACAATATTTCACACAACAGTCCTTTCCATTGTTGCTCAACTCCAGTAGTCAGAATGGCAATTAAATAGAATAATTTTAATTGCAGTCTCATATGAAGTTCAGTGCTAAAAAATACCTTTATATATATATATATTTTTAATGAAATAGTTTGCAATAAAGTACAGGTTTGCTACAAATAAGGAGATTTGCTGTAGTAATCTATCATTTAAAGAGAGGAAAATGGTACATCTTTACAAATAATGTTAACATAAATAAGTGATCAGGTAATTTCACATGATTTTTATACCTTTGGTTAGTCTTAATTAAAACTCTACCTATAACACTTTGTTGGCAGTAGGGTTAATAAATGTGTTTCAGAATAGCATGTCTTTAAATTCATTCTTTAAATCAGCTGTGTTATCAATGTTATCCCATTTTGTTTAAAAATACCTAGTCTTTGTACTATTGAAGTTACTAGAAGGGAGACATTCTAAACACTATCTCACAAAATGCTCAGAACTATGAATTTTCTGTTTAGTTATCTCTTCTCAAATAAGTATCTGGAGATAAGTGTCCCTTTTGTTATTTGGCAGATTTCTTCCCATTGAATGCATCACTGTTAAGTGCAGAACACATTTTAATCATTGGTGACATCATAAAGACTTTACATTTGAACAGCTGAAATATTTTTTTTTACTTTTTTTGCATCATTAACTTACAAACTTAATATGTATTTGGTGTCTACGATGTGCCAGATAGAGCTTCCTTAGAAGCTAAGAGCATCTAGTGTTGGAAACAAAACAAAGAAAAATGAAACTACATAATATTCTCTATATTAAGCATTTAAAATGAATAAAACTAGTTGCTAAGTGTTTTAAATGTATTTTCTATTATTAAATGCATCTATTGCTGGCATTTATTAAACGCTTACCATATGGCAGCCACTATACTAAATGTTTTATAGATACTTGTTTATTCCTCAGAATACTCCTTCTAGAGTAGATACTTTTGTTACTAATGTTTTATCCATTTTACAGATGAGAGAAGTGAGGCACAGGGAGCCTCATGACATTTTCAAGGTTATACAGCATCTCAGTAGCAGTGCCTGAACTCCATGGCTGTATATGAAGTGTTATGAAAACAAACTCCCAAATTATTACTTTAATTGTATACTTAAAAATAACTTCAGGAGAGCCTTTCATTATTTTTTTATTAAGACACAGACAGTAGCAATAGAAGGTAAGAAAACCATCTCCTCAGACAAATGAGAAAAGCCAAACCTTTTATTTAGAAGAAAACTCAGGTTTGCTGATGAAGATAATAAAGTCTTCCATTGAGATTTTAGTGAGAACCTGAAAAAGAACATTTAAAGTCTCAGTAAAGTCTCTTTGAGAAGCAAAATCAGCAAAATTCCATAATTAGGAGAAAATGTAAATTGATTTGTGACAGAGAGACTTGTTCAAGTCCAACCCCAATATTAGAAAAATAAGTGACACAAAGCAGGGTCCCTAGATGGCATTTTACTTATAAAATCTTCTTCACAGACTGGCTGAATGGATACAAAAACAAGACCCATATAAATGCTGTATACAAGAGACCCACTTCAGACCTAGGGACACATACAGACCGAAAGTGAAGGGATGGAAAAAGATATTCCATGCCAGTGGAAACCAAAAGAAAGCTGGAGTAGCAATACTTGTATCAGATAAACTTTAAACTAAAGACTGTTACAGGAGATAAGGAGGGACACTACATAATGATCAAAGGATCAATCCAAGAAGAAGATATAACAATTATAAATGTTTATGCACCCAGCAGAGGAGCACCTCAATACATAAGGCAAATGCTAACAACCATGAAGGGAGAAATCGACAGTAACACAATAATAGTAGGGGACTTTACATACCACTTACACCAATGGACAGATCATTCAAACAGAAAATAAATAAGGACACACAAGCTTTAAATGATGCAATAGACCAGATAGTTTTAATTGATATTTATAGAACATTGCACCCAAAAGTGGCAGAATACACTTTCTTCTCAAATGCACACAGAATATTCTCGAGGATAGATCACATCTTGGGTCACAAATCAAGCCTCAGAAAATTTAAGAAAATTGAAATCATATTAAGCATCTTTTCTTACCACAATGCTATGAGATTGGAAATCAATTACAGGAAAAATAAACTGTAAAAACACAAATACATGGAGGCTAAACAGTGCACTACTAAATAACCAAGAGATCACTGAAGAAATCAAAAGAGAAATAAAAACTACATAGAAATGACAACAAAAACACGATGACCCAAAACCTATGGGAAGGAGCAAAAGCAGTTCTAAGAGGGAAGTTTATAGCAATTCAATCTCACCTCAAGTAACAAGAAAAATCTCAAGTAAACAATCTAACTCTACACGTAAAACCACTAGAGAAAGAAGAACAAAGAAAACCCAAGAAGTCAATAGAAGAAAAGAAATCATAAAGATCAGAGAAGAAATAAATGAAATAGAAATGAAGAAAACAATAGCAAAGATCAATAAAACTAAAAGCTGTTTCTTTGAGAAGATAGACAAAATTGATAAACCCTTAGCCAGACTCATCAGGAAAAAAAGACTTAAAAGCTTTTGCACAGCAAAGGAAACCATAAACAAGATAAAAAGACAACCCTCAGAATGGGAGAAAATATTTGCAAATGAAGCAACAGACAAAGGATTAATCTCTAAAATATACAAACAGCTCATGGAGCTCAATAGCAAAAAAACAAGAAATCCCATTTAAAAATGGGCAGAAGAACTAAATAGACATTTCTCCAAAGAAGATATACAGATTGCCAACAAACACATGAAAGAATGCTCAACATCATTAATCATTAGAGAAATGCAAATCAAAACTACAATGAGATATCATCTCACACCGGTCAGAATGGCTGTCATCAAAAAATCTAGAAACAATAAATGCTGGAGAGGGTGTGGAGAAAAGGGAACCCTCCTGCACTGTTGGTGGGAATGTAAATTGATAACAACCACTATGGTAAACACTATGGTGGTTCCTTAAAAAACTAAAAATAGAACTACCATATGACCCAGTAATCCCACTACTGGGCATATACCCTGAGAAAACCATAATTCAAAACGAGACATGTACCACAATGTTCACTGTAGCACTATTTACAATAGCTAGGACATGGAACCATCCTAAATGCCCATCGACAGATGAATGGATAAAGAAGATGTGGCACATATATACAATGGAATATGACTCAGCCATAAAAAGAAATAAAATTGCGTTATTTGTAGTGAGGTGAATGGACCTAAAGTCTTTCATACAGAGCGAAGTAAGTCAGAGAAAAACAAATACCATATGCTAACACATATATATGGAATCTAAAAAACAAAAAAAAATGGTACTGATGAACCTAGTTGCAGGGCAGGAACAAAGATGTAGACATAGAGAACGGACTTGCAGACATATGGTGGGAGGGGGAAGCTGGGGTGAAGTGAGAGTAGCACTGACATATATACACTACCGAACGTAAAATAGTTGGCTGGTGGGAAGCAGCAACATAGCACAGGGAGATCAGCTCGGTGCTTTGCAATGACCTAGAGGGGTGTGATAGGGAGGATGGGAGGGAGGCTCAAGAGGGAGGGGTATGGGGGACATATGTATGCATATAGCTAATTCACTTTGGTGTACAACAGAAACTAACAGTATTGTGAAGGAATTGTACTCCAGTAAAGATCTATTAAAAATAAATAAATAAATAAGCTTCTTCTAAGAAGGTTTGCATAGTCCAGCTCACAAATTGTTACCTTCAACAGCAGCATCAACTACCCTCTGTGTCTTTCTGTCCTCAGAAGAGAGCACAGGAATATGAGGATTAAAGACATATTGGATCTAATTTGGTCAAGGAAAATTACTTCAAGTGAGGAGTTCTATTTATCTTGTAACTACCTGCTGAGTTTTTTGTGCCACAGTTTAAACACTGACTCACCTAATTTTTACCAAAAAATTTACAGATGAATAAACTGAGGCTATGGTTTCAAGATGACACAATAAATTATGGAATCAAATTTAAACCCAGGAGGGTTTCTTGTACATCTGCAGTGACATGCACCTTCCTCTAAAACTCTTCATTCCATTTATCAGTGCTTTCCCCACTCTACCTCTGTTGGTAGCTTATCTCTTTAAAATACCTTTTTCTCAAGTTTTTAAAACCACCCACAACTAGACTCAGTCCTCCAGGAAGGGTTTAATCAAGGGTATAATTATGCGATAATAAGGCTCCTATGAGATACTGCATTGTTTAGCTGTCTACAGTAAGTGAATGATGAATATGAATTTGCCAACATGAAAGGATATTCTACTTATATGTGAGTTAATTCTGACAGATCATCATGTGAAAGAAATGCCCATGCCACTTAAAAACATGGTGATGTTCTGTTAAGTGTGGTCTACTTTTAGCTGTCAAGTAGAATTAGGTGAGGAAAGGATGCAGAACTGTCAAAAACTGGTAGGCTGACAGTGTTATTCAATGCAGTTTGTAAAATAAGATGATGGATTCTTTCCAGAGAAGTGTCTCTCTCTGTGGACATGAATCAGTGGCATACTATCACCAAAGCACCAATCTACTTTGGTCATAATACAGAAAATAATTGGCTATCCTAAGAGAACTTGAATTGTCTTTCTAGACATCATCAAGAAAGAACAAAATTCAAATTTGTGATTTTATAAATAGCTTAAGAGATGTTCAGAATAAAGGGACCATTATGTATATATAAAAAACTATTCCTAATTATATTATAAATTTAAAAAGAAATAATTGGATAGGAGATGACATATTACACCAAGGGAATGACTGAAAAGTCCTGAGCAGATTCATTTGACCTGACTTAATCTGGGGATACACTGAGAAGTGATAGAGACCATTTAGAAGGCTGTGAAACTGCAAACCACCATGTGCACTACATGGACATTGGCTCTTCATGAGGCCTTGGGCCATGTTTACCACAGAACTGTGGACATTTTGTTTGATAAGTGTGGCCTTTGATATTGGCAGGGGCACAGAATAGATCACTCAGGGCAGAGGCGTGGTGAAGAAAATCCAGCTAGAAAGACAGTCTAAGCATATGTTTTATAATCAGCCCACTGTAACAGTTGGAAGTGACTGTGGCAGAGAATGTAAGATTTGTATATAGCCGCTGAGGCCCTGCTCTTCCACTTATAATTCACAGGAAGTCTCTGAGTCTCAGTTTCTTCATCTGTAGACTTGGAATAAAAATACCTACATCATAGCATTGGTAGGAGGATTAATTATTTTATGAGGTATAGAATGGTAATCAACAAATGTCTTTATTATGATCATTATGAACAAGATTGGAACATCTACATGTACCTGTCCAGTTTTGTGCTAGCCTCTGTGAGGTGTAGCATGACATTTCAGACAAGTGTCTTAGGGAGACGGATCTCTGGGAATCTGGGGGAGGAACACAAAAACACAACAAATAGAAGACAATAGATAAGGGCTAAAATATTGGTCTTTGCTGATTGGCAAAATAGAAATTTACATATTTACTAGCCAGTTTTCCTAGTTAACTTTCCTTCTTACCCCAGTCACACACACAGAAACAACCTTGCCTGCAATGAGGTGGTTCTCTGTAGCTTACACAAAGGATGATCCCCAGAGCCTGAGGACAGGTAGAAGATTGCACTTCCTTCTTTCCCCCTCTCTCTCTCTCTCTCTCTCTCTCTGTCTCTCTGTCTGTCTCTCTGTCTCTTTCTCTCTATATAAACATATGTGTATATCCTTGTAAACACCACCCAGATCATAATGCAAAGCATTTCCATCACTAGAAAAACACCTTCATTCCCCTTCCCAGTCGATAAGCCTCTTCCAAGAGTGTTCCAAGGATACGAATACTGTCCTGATTTTTATCATCACAGATCACTTTTGTCTGTTCTTGAACCCCATATAAATGGAATCATGGCAGTATGTATTTTTATTGTCTAGCTTCTTTCACTCAGCATTTGTCTATTAGATTTATCTATGCTTTGAATGTATCGCTAGTTATTTTCTATTGCTGTGTAGTATTTCATTATTTGCCCATCCCACTCTTGATGGATGTTTGAGCTATTTTCAGTTTAGGGCTATTATAAATAAAGTTGCTATACAAATTCTCATACATGTCTTTTGGTGGCCATAAGCATTCATTTTGTTAGGTATATACCTAGGAGTAGAATTGCTAGGTCATATGGTATATATACTATGAAATATTTTTCCAAAATGGTTATTATTAACTTATATGTCCACCAGCAGTGTAAGAGAGTTCCAGTTGCTTGGTATTCCCAGTGTTCCATTTAATTATTATTTTTAGTTTTATATGTATGAGTATGAAGACAATGCTGTTTTACCAGGTCTTCAGGGAAGGAAACCACACATTCATTCACAGAAATTAAGATAGAACATATCTGACCACAGTTGTTCTTGACTTAAATCTTTAGCCTGGCTTTTTCCTGGCTATATGGTATCACTCCATCACTTCTAGGTTTGGGGCACATCTTCAGCTTCCTAATGCATTTTACATTTCACTCATTCTACTATGGTAGTTCCACAGACTCTTCTAGAGGTGTTCCATTTTGTGACGTCTGCAAACATGATTCCTCTATCTGCTTATTTGCTGACTAAATGATTAGCAGTGACCCCGAGAATAGATAAGGAAGGGTCAATTCTCTGGACTCTACATATCACAGCACTATTCCTGCACTTTTAACTTTAAACTGCATTTGCACAGTAGACATTTGGTAAATATTTCTTGCAATGAGTTGACTTATTTTTAAATTTTCTCTACAACATAACTTTAACTTGTGCTTACTCCTATTATAAATGTTGCATTTTCCTGGAAAATTGCACATGGTTTGTATATTTACCTGAAAAGCCTTAATTTGTCCACTTCAACGCTTTGGATATGATTGGAGTAAGCAATATTGTGAGCTTTCTAAAACATAAATCTGCACATAATAGTGCTCAGAAATGAGCTGTTAACCATTTTTAAGCAGGACCTAGAACCAGCAGTATAGGCAACTTAGCATTTTGAAAATTATTTGCCTCAGACCTGTGAAAGAATCTGGCGGATACTAGAGACAGTACCTTTAAAATTCTCATAAAAATTATTTGCCCGTGCATTTTAGCATCAGTTTGGTGGACTAACCATTATTAGCAGTTTGGTGGACTAACCATTACCAGAGCCATATAACATGTCCAGAAACATACGTTATCTGACTTTCTAACAGCTCTGTAAAGTTCTCATTTTACAGAAATAAAATCTGAGTCTGGGAGTGAAAATTGTATTTGCCTAAAGTATACATATTCTAAGTGGGAATTGTCATCATTAAGGTACAAATATATTTGATATCAAATTTCTTTAATATATGATAAAGTGAAATTAATAAAGTTGACCATAATTGATATGATTTTAAATCACTGAGCAAGTGAAAAGAAACGAGAATGCTGTAATTTGTTTTTAAATTGCTGGCACCCATATTTTTACAGGGATAGATACAAACTGCTGTGTTGTCCACGTGTGAAAGGAACTGGGAGAGAACTGAGGCCTCTTACTCATTTTCTTTCTATTTGTTCTTTTCTCAAGTTACAGAGCTTTATTTGAAACATTTCTAAAGACTTTCAGAGCATACTATTTTCCCTTTATGCTGAAAAAAATCCTGCTTATTATAGCTTACTTTCTATTATTATCTTGCAACACATTCCATGCTGTCCTTTGTCAAATCTCAACGGTGTGGCAGTTTGCTCTTGATGATTACTTTGTTGGAGACCTGCCTTATTTTTTCTACTGTTTACTTTTTCAAGTAAACATCTGTATATATTTTTTCTTTCTATTTTCATCAATGCCATTTAGCTTCTTACAAATTCTAACTTACTGTGTGTCTGTCTGACTTTGAGCAAATGGAATGGAAAAATTCTTGGAGTATCAATTCATCTAGGCTAATCTGTGCATCTCTAAATACATGCCTTTCTGAGCCCCATCAACTATGGAGCTAAACATTGGATCATGGTGAGTGAAACCATAATTTTTCAGCTGAATTTAATCCTAGGGTTAGCCTAGATTTGTTACATTTAAGAATTTACATATTCAACTACAGAAAAACCTATTGGTGTTAAAAATAGACTTATTTGATCATGTGATTAATTTATACCTTAAATATCAATCAGAAAAGCTGATAGAACCATCATCAGATGAATTTTTTTACTATACCATTTTTTTTCTGTTTAATATTCACTTCCTTCCAATTCTTTTTTTTTTTTTTTTTTTTTTTTTGGTGGTACGCGGGCCTCTCACTGTTGTGGCCTCTCCCGTTGCGGAGCACAGGCTCAGCTGCCATGGCTCACGGGCTCAGCCGCTCCGCGGCATGTGGGATCTTCCCAGACCGGGGCACGAACCCGCGTCCCCTGCATCGGCAGGCAGACTCTCAACCACTGCGCCACCAGGGAAGCCCTGCTTCCAATTCTTGATGTTAAAATTTCAGTGTTAGTAAAAAACACAGAATCTGAAAGGGCTCCATTTGTCTAGTTAATATGAATTCTATTAGGACTCAGGACATCTCTCTTTCCTACTGTACTGCCCTGGCACTTAGGTACTGCATGAAATCCAGTTAACTATACACACAGGTGCCAAAGTTATCACCTGAGCTTCATTTCAGATACAATTACAACTTTCTTATTTCCAGAGGAAAGTAAGCCATAAGTTCCTACCTCAAAAGTAATAGTAACAGGGTGATGACTATTGAATAATAATCACAACCATATATTAATTGTTTTAAGCTGCAGGGGTAGAGACAGATGATTGTCACAGATCCTCTCTGCAGGTCCCACTGAGACTTTTCACTGTGACTATCTGTCACCTCTTCTAAATTGTTGCTGAGCTACTTCCCCCACTTCTTCTCCTTCATCTTATATCTTCTTTGATTCTTGTCTCACAAATTATCAAAGCCTTAGAGTTTCTTTGTTGTCAATATCATATATATCCAGATGGGAATATCTTCTTGTCTGGCCCAATTTTCAGAAATGCAGTTTCTGTGTGTGTGTTAAGAGAAAGAGAGTCCTATGGCTGAATAACTAGCAGACCTTTGACATCTTTGGCTGAATGACATCTCCAGTTTCGCCCAGGCAAAGAAAATAGCTTTTAGAACACTGATTCACAGTCTTATTTGGGGGATATATAAAAAGGAGCTTCTGATTTCAGTAATCAATAGCAAATTAAAATGTCACATTTCATATATTTTAAGCAAAATAATGAATATTCCACTATATTATTGTATGTATGTATTCATCTTCTTTTCAGAATTTTAGACTTATTGGAAATAAAGCTTATGAACATGAATTGACCCTATATTCAGAGGTCTTCTCTGACCCTGTATTCCAGAGATTTAATAATTTTAAATTTCAAATCAAAAGCTTTGAAGTTACATGTTTTATGCATTTAGGATAGCTGGTTGTCATCTCCTATAGCACTAAGTTGCCTTTCATAATAACTTATCACTCCTGATTAGGACTGTGGGAAGGAACAGTGCAATATTGGCTGCAAGAATTGACAGAAAGAAAATTCAGAAGCCCTAGAATAATCTTGTAACTGCAAGTTTTATCTTTAGTTTAAAATATATTAATAAAGCAACTGAAGCTAAAAGGTCATCCACAGCTTGAGGTTGAGGACATCATTTTTGTGGGAAGGCTCTCTCCTAAGAATGTTTAACTAGAAGGTTGCACAGTGGGTGACAGCTCTTCAGGTGCTGGGCAAGTGTCAGGAGACCTCCCTAATAAGGCGTAAATATGGAGCTGAAGGCCATCTGTGTCCCATCAGGTAGAATGTTCTTGGGGACCATCCATCCCACCTTGACATATAATGCTGACCAAACATCTTAGAATCTTCCTGCTGTTTTAAGCTTCTCTAATATGCAGCTATTTTTCTTAGTATTTAGCAATAACAGTATTTTTGTGTTGCCTGAGTAATTCTTCTTGTGACTAGAGACTAGACAAAAGTTGTAGGAAAGAACAGAAATATTAAAACAGATCCATTAGAGAAACAGTTTTCCATACTGGTGTAGTACATGCTGGATGCTGACTCCAAGACTCTGAGGTTCTTCACAGAGCCATCCCTACATACATAACTTGATGTGGCTTCTTGTAGTTCCAATTATGCTAACTAGGGTGTGGGGGTCTTAGCAAGGCTCTGAAATAGAAAGTGCCTTTTGTAGACAGGTAATGAAGTCCAGGAGATCTGATGGTGCAAAGGTGACTGGGGTTTTTGCCTCTTAAGGGAAAACAATCTTCTTCAACCACCTTTCTTATAGTTGTATATGTTTAGGAAAAGCCCACTATTTTCAAAAAATGTTCAAAAGACAGTAATTTCCCCGTGAGCCTACATTTTTTTACCCATTACGCACTGATTCTGCTTTCTGTCCCTTCAAAATGTGTCCACATCTTGACCTAGCTGATGCTGAAAATTTCATGCATTTATCACTCCACCTCATCACTACTGCAGTTCTTTTTTTTTTTTTTTTTTCTTGTTTAGTGGCATTTTGTTTTAGGAAAAAGACGTTAGACTTACAGCCTTGGGAATGAAAGGTGTCTCTTCTGAAAAGCAGAATAAATATTATATAGAGAGTGAGAGCATTTGTGCAAATGCAGGCAAAGAGCTGTGTCTGCTCTTTTGGGCTCCTCAGCATGCGAATTCCCGCCAGTGCTTGCTGACATTTTTAATAACAGCATGAGTGGCCAAGAAACCAACTGAAGACCTTGTGACTAAGTGGGAAAAATGCATAATAGAAAAAGGAGTGTGTAGTTAATCCTTCTTTCTGGGGTAATGGAATCAGAGCATTGGAGCAGAGACACCCAAATTATCAGCATCTGACTTAGCATGCTTTGGGTTGTTTTTAATAAAATTTTTCTGTCTGATTCATTTGTATAACTCAGAAAATAGAAAGACGATCCTATTCACAGCACAGTTTTAGATCATCTTGGAAGATACAATGTATAAAACAGAACTCTGCCCTGAATAATAAATGGTTAAATTATTGTGCAAGGGAAGTATGGAGTTATTGGTACAGAAAATAAGTACTATAAGAATTCAGAGTCAGAAAAGTCAATATGGGACAAGTGGACAGGAAGGCTTTATGGGAATAGATAGAACTTGACCTTAATCTTGAACAATAAGTGGACTTTTTTTGATAGGTATAGAGGGGGAAAATGGTAGCAAGAAGCACTGAA